>NC_143580.1:53152462-53456366 GCF_048544385.1 Mastigoproctus giganteus | reverse complement strand
AAACATTTCAATTATGAAATATTTTTATTGTTAATTAAATAATTACTTGAACAATTAATTTAATATTTGTTAAATAAATTAGCAACTAAGGAGCATTAGCAACTAAGGCCATATTGCTCCGCGAGGGCTAATCAATGACTCTGCTCTTCGTGGACTAATTTTATTAGTTGAATCCCCAGAGTTCGGTGTTGGGTCGATTGTTGTTTTCTGTATTTATTAATGATATTGATTTTTTAATTTAAATGTTACATTGCCAAATATATATAAAATGCTAAACATTTATACTCTTCCCGCTAAAACATCCGCTATCCGCTATTTCATATTTTAATCCGCTAAACCTGAAGCAATTCCGCTAAATCTAGCGGGAAAACCGCTAAAATGGCAACACTGATGCTGACTATGAAATGGGGTGCCGCAACAACTTTCCAAGGGTGCCACGTAATTTGGGTTTAAGTTACTTAAACTCATTATTATTTTTTTAATTTATATATCTATTTCATTATAAAAAAAGAGACATCCTTATTATTGTGTTTACGTATGTCAACTGATCATTCTATTTACAATTCCAAAATAAAAAAAATTAAAAAAAAATACAAAAACCCCCACATTATAACAGTTTCATTACATAGAATATTACGTTACAGTTAATCTTTTGTGCCCCATTGTATCATATAACATATTTTTTTTTAATATTAGATATATTATACATGTATATATCTACCCCAGGCTTGCATCTGGTGAGTATGGGCTTGGCAAATCCAGGGTCCTGAGCTGGATATAATCATTCTTATCTTTCTTGGTGATTCCCTTCTAGTTCTGACTCTCTCAGGGTAACGCCTGAATTGCACAATATGGCTAATAATAATAATAAATAATATACGGAGAGACCGAGAGAGAATCGGAGTCGGGGTGCCACAAAATAAAATAAATTACTTAAGGATGCCATTATTAAAAAAAAGTTCGAAAACCACTGCTCTAAGCTCAGGAAATAAATAAATAAAACGGCCATGGCCAGAAGAGTTTACAACTGTTTTATTACAGCCCGCATGGTAGCACGTTGTGGCAGCATACAGGCTCGATCTTGCAATGAATTCGCGTGTTCGTTACCTCAGGTAAGGTCATCTTTTCCATTACGCACTGTGTCTCTGAGCTACGAAAAACACAGAGGCCCCAAAAAAAAAAAAAAAAAATAGATTCAACAATTTTATTCCAATAATAAAATTCTACAGACTAATTTATAAACAGATTTCTAAGATAAATTATTTCTTCGGTTTTTTCTGTTAGCAAAGTCATTAACAAGGTTATCCCAGTTCGTATTGCGATTAAGTTTAGCGATGTAATAAGTGTGGAAATAACTTCAAAACGAAATTTATTCATAAACTTCTTCAAAAACAACAACAACAAAAAAATAGATTTAATGCAAAGGCATTTCAATATGTTTGATGTAATAGTTCAGGGCAGTCACCGAATGATTGCCCTGAACTCGGGAAAAAATAATTCTGCAACTTGCAGTATTTAAAATATATTGCTACTACAAGCACAAGAAATTAAAAATAAAAACACTAATTACAATATAAAAAAACATTCCTTATTATTTCCTGAATTGCTGCAAAGATGGCAAATCTCTTCCGCCCTACGCTGACTATGCTCTGTCAGTCGGGACGGGTGGAGAAGCGGAGGAAACGCGCGCTCTGAATAGCAGGTTTTTGTCACAGTCAGTCGGCCTGAGCAGTCACAGGTTTAGTCATTGGTTGTAGTTGGCTGATGCATTATGAATGCTGGGATTTTGGGATACTATATTGTAGGATTAAATATCCGGTAAGCCAATTGATTGGGAAGGTAGAGTCGTAGTAGCGGATATCTAGAACGGAGCCTGATTTACACATAAGCTAAACAAGCTACAGCGTAGGGGCCTCTCTCTCTCCATCTTAAAAAAAATCATTTTTTTAAATATTGTCACAGGTAAGAGAGAAGGGCCTCATGTTATAGCTTAGGATCTCATCAAGTTTAAATCCGGCCCTGGGAGCCGGTTTTAGTGTAGAGCCGGTGTAGTCGCGTCATATGTAATAAATATCATACTTTTAATTTATTTTAGCTGTTCAATTCCAATTTTTATTTATTACCGCAATATTAATATTGTGTTAGCAAAACTTTAGAATGACTTATCCGCCAGTTGGTAACTGAGAAAGCAATGGGGGAATTAGTTTAGCAAAATAAGTAAAAAAAAAAAAAAAAAAAAACCTACACCGCATTGTAGCTAGTGAAATAATAGAAGGGATCGTGTGTTTTTATGCTAACCACGTGTGTGCTGGTGTGGGCATGTTTGAGCCTGATGTTAGATTTATATGGTTTGTTGACTGTATTTAGCATTACTTTTGTGTAATGCTAACGAGCAGTTGAGTTGTAAACTGTAGCACACAGCTGACCCTAATTTCGGTTTGTTGAATATAGAACTTCACACGTTTACTCAGAGGCCGACTGGCCATAAAACTTACTGGGACCGAGGCCGGTGTGATTTTGACAATAATCACTAATATGATGCCGTTACAAGTTTTCCCCCGTAAGAATTTTTAACCCAGTCCGCCTCTAAGTTTACTGTATATTTATTAGCTACGAATACAATTATGTTAAAGGCGTTTCCGTACTTTTGCTATGGAAATTACGTTGCTTTCAGCCTTTGCCCCAAAACTGCATAGATTTATGGAGCCATAGATATATTCCGTTATGCCGATGCCCATGACATATTTACATTAATATCTCGCTAGACTGCAACATTTTCGTAATTTATTTTATTTATTTGCAGGAGCACTTTTATTAAGTAGTTAATATGTTGCTTTGAGCATCTGCCCAAATCTGCAATTTTTTCCACAATCTGTAAATCTGCAACAGGATGTTTTAGGAATTTCTAGCAATTTAATCTGTATATTTAGCAATTTAATTTAAAAGGGGAGGGGGGGACAAATTATCGTCTAACTCACAGGTTCGCAAAAATGTGGTTTTAAAATATGAAGTGTACTTCTCTTCATAGTCCCAGGGGCTCACATCTTGTGAGTATGGGCCTGGCACACCCTGAGTCCTGAGCTGGATATCATCATTCTTCTCTTTCTTGGTGATTCCCTTCTACTTCTCTCTCTCTCTGTCAGGGTAACTCAATTTTTTTTTTTTTTTTTTTGGCTGGTGCAGCATAAGTCTAATAATAATAATAGTAGGAAGAATGGAAGGGCAAGGTTGCATGACAAAGGGGGAAAAAAAGAACCATTGTTCTGGCTGAAATAAATTTTTTTGTTTATACTCTGGGATGTTCACATAGGGAGACAACAGAGTTATAAGAATATTACTATATTTTGTGGGCAATAAAGTGAATTAAAACATGCAGTAAGTATAATCTTACTTACTGGCTGCTCAGCTGTCAGTATGAAAGAATTACAGGTATATGTTAGGTATTTAGATTTTAAAATTATTATTTTAAATCTCTCAGTATCATGTTGCCAGATGCAATGCAAAAATATCTTTTGGTTATGAAGTTTATTCAGTGTTGCAGAATTAGAAATTGAATCAACACAAAAAATGAAAATTTTCAGTACAAAACTGAAAGAAGAACATCATTAAAAGTTTCTTGCCATTGCTGTCAACAGCACAACTAGCAAAAGAGTTTTCTGCATCAGGATTTCTAATCAAAGAATATAGCTGAACCCAGAAAGTGTTGATATCCTGTTTCTATTTAGCCAGTTACCAAAAAAATTATAAAATTAATTATATTGTGATTATTTATATCCATTATCTTTTCACATGATTATTATAAAGTAAAAACTCCATTTCTGTTCTGTCCTCTAATAACTTCTTATTGAAAAATGTTAATTCTCAAAGAGATCTTGGAGTATTATTAGACTTTAAATTACTTAATATACCGTGTAGTGTTTAAAGGACATCATGACAGATCTGTAGGGAAAATAGCATTTTCATATGTGTTAGAAATGGATTTCACTTTTGATCAGCACATGCACCTAGAGAGTTTTCTGAAAATGCATGTAGTTGCCAAATAAAAGAATTAGTAATTGTCAGTTGTTTTGATAAGGTATTTCTTTTGCTCTATTGGTGAAATACTGAGAAAATTAACACTGTGGAATAGAGCCAGGGTATGTCTGCCAGGGGCAAAATTAGATCATTATAGTAGAGCAAATATCTTTTAAGGGCACAAAAGGTGATATTGTTGTACGCCTTGGCACTAATCATATTAAGAGTAGGAAATCAGAGGACGTGCTTAACAGGTAAAGGGAAATGTTGGGAAAAAGTTTCAGTTAGAGATGAATTTGAAAGTGTCTGCAATTCTGCCCAGACATGATGGGAGGGAGTACATGTTGAGAGCCTTGTCAATCAATTTGGCTCTTAACAGAATGTGCAAGGCCCATGGGGTAGAATTTTTCTCAGCATGGTCTGTGCTTGTTAACAGGAGAGACTATTTTTACAGGGATGGGATACACTTAAAACAGAAGAGGCACAAGAATATTTACTGATGCTATTGAGGCACTGATAGATGGGGCAGAAAACTGCTAGCTTGGGAGGGTAAACAGAAAAATAGATTAACCAGCAAAAGTGATTTTTTGCATTGCTTCTATTGGAAAATGCAGCAGCCTGGAAAGTAAGGTATTGGAGATTTCAGGCTCTGCTGTGAGTCATCTTGGAACAAGTGAATACATGGGCTGTGTTAGGGTAACTAAGAGCAAGAACATATGCATCTTGGGAGTAATTGTGCAGTCAGATATGAAGATTTTTGAGCAGTGCACCTAGACTGCAAGAATGCTCATTATACTCATCAGATTCATTAGGCCTATAAAACACACCTACTCTCATTTTTCCTTTCCCAGTGCTTATGTTACACCAAAAAGACTCAACATTGCACTGTCCACCAACATCAATTGGATGACAATGCAATGTTGAGTCTGTTTGGTGTGACATAAGCACTGGGAAAGGAAAAATGAGAGTAGGTGTGTGTGTGTTATAGGCTTGATGAATCTGATGAGTATAATGAGCAATTGTGCAAAGAAATAGAGGGAGCCAGTAAATCAGAATGTCTTATAATGGGGGATTTTAACTTTCCAGATATTGACTGGAACTTCTGGATTGGTCACTCGCACACTAGCAAGACTTTTTTGGATTTATTGGATGACTGTTTTCGACAGAAGCATGTTCGAGAGGCAACCAGAGGGAGTAATAATCTTGATTTGATTATCAGCAGTGATTATTAATGCAGATAAAGGAACCACTGGGTGACAGTGATCACAATGTACTGATATGGGAATTACTTAAAGATGTAACTACCATCAAGGCTAAAGAAAAGGGCTTTTGCTTTCATAAAGGTGACTACAGGGGTCTCAGACAGTTTTTAAATTCTGTACAGTGGCATCAACTGATGATGTTACCAATGTTGAATTCTAAATGGAAAGCCTTCAGGGACTTAATCTTAGAATCTACTAGACTTTTCATTCCAACTAAGAAATACTGTTCAAGGTTCAGGCCTAAATGGATGTCAGATGAATTAATGAGGCTTGTGACAGAGAAGAGAAATGTATGGGATGCATATAAATTATCACGTGACACAGAAGCCTATGACAGATATAAGTTTACTTGTCTGTAAACAAGTCACAAAGGAGGTTAGGCAGGCGAAGGTAGATTACAAGAAATCTTTGGCAAAGGATGCAAAGAAAAACAGCTGAGTTCTTTACTTGTGTAAATTCTGGGAGGAAAGGGATGAATCAGATTGGACCACTTAACATAGATGGGTTGACTATTGATGATAAACTGAATGAGTATTTTGCATCTACATTCACACATGAGGAGTTATTCAATGAGGGGAATGCCAGAAGTTTATCAAACTCTAACAGAGAGCTAAGTGATTTTGTAATAACCGAGAGCAAAGTGGAGGAGAAATTATTGAAGTTAAACATAAGGAAGGCACCTGAGGTGGATGGGATCTATCCAGTTATATTAAAGGAAGCAAGCAAACCCTTAGCCATAATTATGACAGCTTCCTTTGACTCAGTAGAGGTTCCCATGGACTGGAGATGGGCAAATGTATCACCAATTCACAAAGGGGGGTTCAAAACGTGACACAGTAACTATCGACCTGTTAGTTTAACTTGTGTTCCAGGGAAAATAATGGAGTCACTGGTTAAAGAAGCATTGCAGAATCATCTAGACAAGACTGCAGTAATAGTTAAGACAGCATGGGTTTGTTAAAGGGAGGTCTTGTCTGACCAATTTGAGTGGATACTATGATGTGCTCACAGAGGAACTGAATGTGAAAAATAATTTTGATATCAGATACTTTGATTTCAGGTAAGCTTTTGATACTGTTGCACATTATTATTAGCCATAAGGTGCAAGAAAGCCTGAGGCTTGTGCTGCACCAGCAAAAAAAAAAAAAAAAAAAATTTGAATTACCCTGAGGGCGCAAGAAAACAAGAGTCAGAAGTAGAAGGGAATCACCAAGAAAGAGAAGAATGATGATATCCAGTTCAGGACGCTGGGTGTGCCAAGCCCATACTCACCAGATGTGAGCCCCTGGATGGAAGACTGCTGTACAAATTGAAGAGGTATGGCATTAAGGGAAAGTTGCTACAGTGAATAAAGGGATGGTTGAGTGGGAGACGACAAAGAGTGATAATCAATGGACACTGCTCTTAATGGACAAATGTTATTAGTGGAGTTCCCCAGGGTTCGGTGCTGGGCCCATTGTTGTTTTGTGTATTCATCAATGATATTGATGAAGGTATAACAGGTCCAAGTTTGCAGACGATAGAAAGGTGGGCAGGGTTGTTAATGACAGTAAAGATAGTATGCTACTCCAACTGGATCTACACAAGTTGGGCAAATTGGCTAAGAAGTGGCAACTGAAGTTTAAAACTGACAAATGTAAAGTACTGCGGGTAGTAATAACCCAAAAGAAACGTACCAACTGTGTGGTACTACACTCAGGGAAGTGGAAAGTGAAAAAAGACCTGGAGATAATTGTGCAGTCAAATATGAAGTTTGCTGAACAGTGCAGATGGGCTGCAAGGGCAGGTCATGGAGTCTTGTTAATGATATATAGGAATTTTGCTAGCAGGGACAGGGAGTTGATTATCCTATTGTACTAGGCAATGGTCAGGCCACACCTCGAGTAATGTGTACAGGTCTGGAGGTCTCATTTTAGAAAGGATGTAGAGTTGCTAGAACGGGTACAAAGAAGGGCAACAAGATTGGTGAGGGGAACAAAGGGGTGCTCTTATCAAGAAAGGCTTAAGTTCTGCAAATTGCAGCACCTGGAGAGAAGGCACCTGTGAGGTGATCTGATTGAGGTGTATAAAGCCTTGAATGGGTTGAGCAAGCTGAATGTTGATGGGATTCTTCCTCTTGCTCAGATTAAGAACCTGAGGGGGCATAGATTCAAATTGAGGAAAGACAGTTGTAGAATAGATGTGCAGAAATTTGCCTTTAGCCAGTGGGCAGTTGATTGGTGGAACAGACTTCCATCTTTTGTTGTGGAAGTTGATAGCCTAAATAAATTTAAGGCTGAGCTAGACAGGCATTTGCTTTCTTGCATCATATGCCTCTACTAATGCTAATATGCTAATAGCTCATCGGGGCTTGCCAATAATATACAGGAAGTTTCCTAGCAGGGATAAGGTGGTGATTTTCCCCTTATATAAGGCAATGGTCAGGCCACACCTTGAGTACTGTATACAGGTCTGGAGGCCTGATTTTAGGAAGGATGTAGAGCTGCTGGAACAAGTATAAAGAGGAGCAAAGAGAACGATCACAACTGAAGAAAGTCCCCCGTCCAAAAGCTATTGTGATTTAATTAATTTTATTTTGTTCCTATTTTTGAACTTAACTTGTTCCAGTTTATTATAGAGAATATTTTTTTACTTGATACTGTTTTATTTAATGTTTTCTCAGTGATACTGCTTGTTTATATTAAATATGAATCCTGAGACCATACACCTGTTTTGACTTGTATGCTTATATTAACTGTTGAAGGAAGGATGGAATCACATTGTCTCACTTGCTGTCAGTGGTTAAAAAGTTGAACTCTGCTCAGGTTGCTGACAAATTGAATGGGTATTTTGCATCTACATTCACACATCAGAAATTCTTTTAGGGAAGGGGATGCCAGACTTTTATCAAACTCCAATGCGGAGCTAAATAACTTTGTGATAACTGAAAGGAAAGTGGAAGAGGAATTGTTGAAGCTGAACATAAAAAAGCCACCAGAGGTGGATGGGATCTATCCAGTCATATTAAGAGAGGCAGCAAAGGAGGTAAGCAAGGCTTTAGCCGTAATTATGAGAGCATACTTGGATTTAGGGAGGGTCGCTATGGACTGGAGAAGTGCAAATTTATCCCCAATTGATAAAGAAGGATCAAAAGCCATAATTATGAGAGCTTCTTTGGACTCAGGGGAGGTACCCATAGACTGCAGATGTGCAAATGTGACCCCAATTCACAAAGGACAATTCACAACTCCCAAGGCAGAATGCGCTGGTCCCACAGGAACTAGTAGTTGTTGGTAACTCTATTGTCAGGGAAACGGGGAACATGCTTTGTAAAAAGGATAGGTGGAACAGGACCAGGGTATGTCTGCCAGGGGCAATGGCTGATGAGGTTGTAGAGCAGACATCTTTTAAGGGCAAAAAAGGTGATATAGTTGTACACGTTGGCACTAATGATATTAAGAGTAGGAGACCGGCAAAATTACTTAACAAGTACAGGTCACTGTTGAAAAAAAGCCGTGACTTATGGTTGAATTTGAAAGTGTTTGCAATTCTGCCGAGACACGATATAAGGGGGTATATGATGAGAGCGTTGTCGATCAATTCGGCCCTGGATGCAAGGCTCAAGGGGTAAAAATTTTTTCAGCCTGGTCTGTACTTGTTAACAGGAGAGACTGCTTCTACAGGGATGGGATACACTTAAATAGAAAGGGTGCAAGAATATTTGCTGATGCTATAGAGGCAGTGTTAGGTGGGTCGGAAAACTGCTAGCTTGGGGGGGATACAAGGACTAATAGATTAACAGTAGCAACTGGCAGAGGTGAAAGTGATTCTTGCAATGCTTCTATTTGAATGATCAGCAGCCTGGAAAACAATATGTAGGATATCTCAGAGACTGCTGGGAGTCATTGCGGTACAAGTAAACACATGGGTTATGTTAGGGTAGCTAAGAATAGGAACAGGTGCATGTATACTTGCGTGTACACCAATGCTAGGAGTTTGGTAAATGAATTTGAGATATTGCTCAAAACATCAAAGGCAGATATTGTTGGGATATCAGAGACATGGTGTCACACAGATATAAGGAATGCAGAACTGGAATTTGGGGAGTACAATGTGTGTACAGAAAGGATAGAGGATAGGAAGGGAGGAGAGGTTATGATATTAGTTAAGAAACACATAAGGTCCAAGGAAGTGAAACCAGTCGACATCGCTGGACAGTGCAGTGTTGAGTCAGTTTGGTGTGACAAAGCTTTGGGAGATCAAAATTGAGAGGGAGTGTGCTATAGGCCTAATGACTCTGATGAGTATAATAAGAAACTGTACAGGGAAAGAGAGTGGGCCAGTAAATCAGGGAGTCTTATAATGGGGGATTTTAATTTCCCAGATATTGACTGGAATTTGTGGATTGGTCACTCACACATTAGCAAGGCTATTGTGGATTTATTGGATGATTGTTTTCTGCATCAGCATGTTCAAATCATAATACTCTTGATTTGATTATCAGTAGTGATTCTTCATGCATTAAGAATCTGCAGATAAAGGAACCACTAGGTGACAGTGATCCACAGTGTGCTGAAGTGGGATTTACTCAAAGAGGTAACTACTATCAGGGGTAAATGGAAGGGTTTTTGCTTTCGTAAAGGCGACTGCGATGGTCTGAGACAATATTTAAATTCTATTCAGTGGGACCAATTGATGATGTTACCAATAGCAAATTCAAAATGGGAAGCATTCAAAGAACTTATCTTGGAAGCTACTAGGCTTTACATACCAACTAAGAAATATTGTTCAAGGTTTAGGCCTAAATGGATGTCAGATGAACTAATGAGACATATGGCAGAAAAGAAAAATGCATGTGACACACATAAATTAACATGTGACACAGAAGCTTATGATAACCAAGTTACAAAGGTAACCAAGTTACAAAGGAGGTTAGACAGGCGAAGGCAGATTACGAGAAATCTTTGGCAAAGGATGCAAAGAAAAACAGCAAAGAGTTCTTTACTTATGTAAACTCTAGAAGGAAGGGGTTGAATCAGATTGGTCCACTTGATATCGACGGTTCAACTGTTGATGATCCTGCTCAGGTAGCTAACAAACTAAATGAATATTTTGCATCGACAATCACACATGAGGAGTTATTCAGCAAGGGGAATGCCAGAGGTGTATTGGATTCAACTCTGGCAGTAAGCTAGATAATCTTTTAATAAGTGGAGGAGAAATTGTTGAAGATAAACACAAGAAAGGCACCTGGGGTGGATGGGATCTATCCAGTTATATTAAAGGAGGCAGCAAAGGAAGTAAGCAAACCCTTAGCCATAATTATGAGAGCTTCCTTGGACTCAGGGAAGGTACCCATAGACTCGAGATGTGCAAATGTGACCTGAATTCACAAAGGAGGATCAAAGGCTGACACAAGCAATTATAGACCTGTGAGTTTGACTTCCGTTCCAGGAAAATTAATGGAGGCACGGGTTAAAGAAGCACTGCAGTATCATCTAGACAAGACTTCAGTTATAGCTCGGACACAGCATGGTTTTGTTAAGGGAATGTCTTGCCTGACCAATTTGATTGGATACTATGATGCAGGCATAAAAAAAAACTAGATGCAGGGAATAACTTTGATATTATATATTTGGATCTTAGAAAGACTTTTGATACTGTTGCACATGGAAGACTGCTGCACAAATTGGAGCAGTGTCGCATTGGAGGAAAATTGCTGCTTGGATAAAGGGATGGTTGAGGGGAAGAAGACAGAGTAGCACACTGCTCATCATGGACTATTGTTATTAGTGGAGTCCCTCAGGGTTCAGTGTTGGGTCCATTATTGTTTTCTGTATTTATAAATGATATAGATGATGGTATATCAAGCTTAATGTCCAAGTTTGCGGATGATACAAAGGTTGGCAGCGTTGTTAAGGACACTACTGACGCTATGCTGCTGTAACAGGATCTGGAAAGGTTGAGCAGATGGGCTGAGAGGTGGCAAATGAAGTTCAACATTGACAAATGTAAAGTACTAATTATAGGAAACAGCAACCCCAGAGCAACGTATCAACTCTGTGGTACTACACTGACAGTGGTAGAGAATGAAAAAGACCTTGGGGTAATTGTGCAGGCAGATATGAAGTTCTCTGAGCAGTGCAGATGGACTGCAAGAGTAGCTCATGGTGTCTTGTCAATGATATACAGGAATTTTTCTAGCAGGGATAAGGAGGTAATTATTCTCTTGTATAAGGCAACGGTCAGTCCACACCTTGATTACTGTATACAGGTCTGGAGGCCTCATTTCAAGAAGGATGTAGAGCTGCTGGAACGAGTACAGAGAAGGGCAACAAGATTAGTGAATGGAACAAAGGGTTGCTCTTACGAAATAAGGCTTAAGTTTTGCAAATTACAATGTCTGGAGACTAGGCACTGGCGAGGTGATCTAATAGAGGTGTATAAAGCCTTGAATGGTTTGAGCATGCTCAATGCCGATGGGATTCTTCCTCTTGCTCAGGATAATCACCTGAGAGGGCATAAATTCAGATTGAGGAAAGACAGATGTAGGATAGATGTGTGGAAATTTGCCTTTAGCCAGCGGGTAGTTGGTTGGTGGAACAGACTTCCATCCCTTGTTGTGGAAGTTGATAGCCTAAATAAATTTAAGGCTCAGCTGGACAGGTATTTCGAACGAATGGAGTGGTGAAATGGAAGTGGTTTTTTTTTTTTTTTTTGGCTGATTCTGCATAAGCTTGCTTTCTTGCACCTGGTTTAATCAAGAAGCGTGTGCTACGCAGTGCTGCTTCTGCCCACCTGGCTACAGAGGTGCCAGTAATTTAGGACCAGCTGGACAGGAATCCAATTATACTGCAATCACAGCTTGGATTTGTTAAGGGATGATTTTGTCTAACCAATCTGATAGGTTACTGTGATGCAACAACGAAGTAAGTGGACGGAAAAAAATAATTTTGATATCATATACTTGGATTTCAGAAAAGCTTTTGATAATGCTGCATATAAAAGACTGTTGTACATACTGGAGCACTGTGCCATTAAGGTTAAGCTACTGCTGTGGATAAAGGAATGGTTAAGTGGAAGAAGACAGCAAGTCTTCTTACACTTTAGTAGAGGCATTAGCATTAGTAGAGGCATTTGATGCAAGAAAGCAAGCTTATGCAGCATCAGCCAAAAAAAAAAAAAAAAAAAAAAAACCATTTCCACTTTTTTTTTTTTTTTTTTTGGCTGTGGAAAATGTCAAGATTGTGGAAAATGAAAAAGACCTAGAAGTAATTATATAGCCCAACTTGAAGTGCTCTGAACAGTGCAGACAGGCTGCTAGGACAGCCCATGCAGTTCTCTCAATGATATACGCAAATTTTACGAACAGGGACAAGGAGCTTATAATGTTTTATAAGGCACTGGTAGGCTACATCTTCAGCTCCATGGAGGTCTGGTAGCCTCATTTTTGGAAGGATATGGATCTGTTGGAATGGGTGTGGAGAAGAGTAACAAGATTAGTGAGGAACAAAGGCTACTCTTGTGAAAGAAGACTTTTTTTTTTTTCTTATAAATTAGTGTCTGGAAACTAGGCATCTGTGAGGAGATGTGAAGGATTTAAATGGATGGAGTAAAAAACCCTGGCCTTTTGGCTGTGAAGGGAAAGTTGCAACACTTAACCCTGTAACCAGTTATAATCAAATGTTGCAATAAAAAGATTCTCTCTCTAAACAAAATGCTTGCATGACGCATACAAGGGGACATTAATTTAAATTGGCAAAGAATGATTGCAGGACAGATGTGTAGAAATATGCTTTCAGTTAGAGAGTAAGAAAAAACTTACCACAATATAATTGAAGAAGTGGGTTTGAATAAATTTAAAGGACTATACAGATTATTAGACTCTAAATTACTTTGTGGGTAACTTTTTTTATTTTTTTTTATTTTATGGCTGATGCTGTATAAGTTTGCTTCTTTACATCATTGTACTAATATTAATACTACTACAACCACCACTATTTGCAGTTTGCACTCAGTTGAATATTCCATCCTTGAATGTGGACACTTATTAATCTGTTTCAGACAAAAAATTATTCAAAACCTTAATTGGGTTCCTTTAGCCAGAACAATTCAGATTAAAACTTTATTTACTTTCTTTAAATTATATGTTAATGACCTGAAAGTTTCATTAGTTTCAGAAAAAGTGGGTTGGCATATCCCTCTCAGGAATACTAGGTAAAGGCCTTCCCTGATAACTCTTGATAAAAGCATTCTTTCTGTAAATTTTAACCTAATTTGCAATTAATTCATTGAGTATTAGTTCTCTTCTCATATCTGATAAGTTGTACAACAAACAAATCCTAAATTTTTAAATGTATTTATTTATTGACTTATTTAAATGATGTATTGAAATCGTGTGTTTTTTAGGTATTAAATTAATACCATTTTTGAAAAAAATAATTATTTATTATTGTACTATCTGTTTACATGTCAACAGATAGTACAATTATTGATTATTATACTATCTGTTGACATATAAATGCTGTGTTGGAATATATGTTTGATGTTTATACATGAATGGTTTATGTCCTTTGTGAAAAGGACATAAACCCTTCTGGTCTTATGCCATACCAAGTAAGTTGTAAAAATTTAATTTTATACTTTTATATTTAAATTGATACTGTATTTTTAGTATTATTTTTTAAATTTCTTTCAGTGCGTAAGCCAAACAGCACATTATAATGGATTTTAATACAGCATTACACAAAGTTGGTGACTTTGGACTTTATCAAAAACTCCTCTGTGCTTTCTTAGTGGTGCCATCAGCATGTTTTTGTGCTCTTCTGTATTTTACTCAGTTTTTCATCATTATGGTTCCAGATCATTGGTGTGATATTCCTGAAGTGCCCAGTTATAACTTTACGGAACTTGAGTTAAAGCAGCTGTATATTCCGTTAACTCAGAAAGGTGATTTAGATTCTTTTAGTCAGTGTGAAATATATGATTTTAATGTAACGTTATTGATGCAAGACAGCAATTTTACAGACCCCACATCTCAAACAAGGTGCAAGCATGGATGGAAATATAATTTTTCATCACTTTATCCAACTTTAGCAACAGAGGTAATTACTGATGTTTTTTTTTTTTTTTTTTCTTTAACTACATTCTAAAACCATTTATATTTACCTTATGTAGTGTATGTATCAATATAACTTTTATTTTACTTGAAATTATGCAAAATAATTTTTACAGTGACTTTTTAGGCTACTATATATCTGCAGGTTACTATAGCTGTATCTTAGGTTAACAGGAAGCTGCAAAGAGATCATTGTACACATTGAGGTTGTGCTGAGCCAGCTGATGGTTGGAGCTACAAGCTAGTTTTGGGGAGCTATGACGTGGCCTCATGTTCTACCACATTATTAAAGGGTCGAATAATTATTCCTATTGGCCAGGCAGAAGAATTTCTTATTGCTGAAAGCTAACTTTGTGGCATGCAAGTTTAAATGAGGATTAATGCTTACCTTTGCCAACAGCTGATTGAAAAACATTTGTTCTTTCATGTCCTACATTAGCACAAAGATAACTTGGTTGGAGGTAGTACATGGGTCAATCCTTGAAATGTACAGATTTTTCCTTGTGCTAACAGGTGGAACCATAGCTTGAAGTTTTGAGGAGGTTGATATACCAGTAACAAATTGTCTTCTCATACATGTGTGGATAGCTATGGATGCTTTTGTAGCATGAAATGGTCTCTTATGCTTCAGAGCAGGATGTTTTGCCTGCCATATGGTTTTTACCATAGAAATGATTATAACTTTAGTTGCTGCATTTATGCAGTTTTGTCTGGGAAGATCATTTGAACCATTCATGTAACAAACTTCCTACTTCTCACCTACTTGAGCAGATAGCCAGGTCAGATGAGTTTATCATGCAACACGAGATCTGTGATCATGATGAGACATTGGAGTTGCCTTGCACCTCACCACTCAAAAGCTGTGCTATCTGGTGGGTCTACCTCCATATGGTAAAGCTGTTTACAGAATGGTTTCATTGTATGTTCAATATGCAGACTACATCTGAAGGGATTAGGCAGCTATTATGGCATTGTCTGGGTCCTGACTCAAATCAGTTTGAGATCTAATGTTTTTATTGAGGTAGCATGCAGCCATTTGTGTTCCAACTCCCTTTTTATGTTGTGTTTCTGCATGTGGTGACTTTTATAGTTGCAGCACCCTTTACTGGTAAAGAAGTTGATGATGTGTTGTCTTTGTTATTTGTATTATGAAAGATGGTATCTCAGGACAGGTTGGATCCCTTGTAACTGTCAGATTCAGGAGTGTGTTAGATTTATGGAGAGAGAATCTTTTTATTGCAACATTTGGCAATTACAAACAATAAGAGCCACAGGAGGCAATTGAGAGCTCTGAAATTTTTACGTGGTTGCATTTTTCACACAGATCTCTGGCACAGGAGCTCATACACATCAGTGTGTGTGTGTTCTACTTTCCTGAAGCAACTAGCAAGTTTGTTTAACATGAGTGCTTGGCATATTGCCATTTTATAAACCAACATTTTAACAATTGCATAGTGGTCACACTATGTATCTCAATTCAATCTAATATGTTCAGATGTTGCCTTTAATAGGCAATAGTCAAACAAATTGGAACTAGCACAGGATACTCAGGCTATTGAGTAGAAAAATTAATCACGTAAGAAGAGATAGAAACCCCAGATAATCACATAAGCAGTTGAGTACTTCATCATTCTAATGCCCTTTATTTATTAATATTAATTACCTTTATTAATTCCCTTTATGGAACAAGGAAATTTAGGAAAGACAGTTGTACTTGGTCAGGCAGCCTTCACTGGCATTGTTATTAAATATAAAATATGGTTATAAATATAGTGGTTTATAAAATACAAATATATATTTACTTGATGATCAGTGAAAAGGATAAAACCTTTGGGTTCAATTCATGCTGGGGCATACAACAATATTACTCATTTGACATTAATAAGGTTACTTCTTAGGTAATTACACAAATCATGGAGCACAATAGCAGACAGTGTATTAGATTGTGTGATGTTGAAATAAGCAGGATTGGTTAGATATTTGGTATAATTTTACTGTAAACCTTCAAATTAAGCTGTAAAATTATTAGCAACCTTTTTTTAGATTATGGTATATTAGGGCTAAAGCCTTACATTACGTAAATAGTTTAACTAATGTACAAGTTAGTGCATTTGCATCATGTACATAGCCAACTACATAAGTAGTTTTTTTTTATGTAAACCCCAAACACGAGAGGTATTAGAACCTATAGTACTTAGTACCATGCTTGGGTTGGAGGTTGAGAAGACGAAAGAAGATATTTGTTGACATTTCACTTGAACTTCTGTAGATTGTAATTTTCAGGAAATACGTATGAAGGAAGGTTGTTCCAGAAAACGGCAGTTGAATGAATAAATGAGGAAGATGAAAAGTTGGTTCTGTGGGTTTAAAGTTGGACAGTAAATGGATGTTGGCTGGTGGTGGCATGTGTTCGGACTGTTTTGAAAGAGAGAGCAGGAATTATAGAAGCCAATTCAGAAGAACAGTGCCCATGAAAGTATGTGTAGAAGAGGCATGCAGCAGAAATGTGTTCTGACTCCGTTTGAGATGAATCATTAATTAACCTAACTGCCCTCTTCTGAATGGAATCAAGAAGCCTGAGAGAGGTTTTGGGGGCACCACCCCAGATGTGGGAACAATATTCCATGGCAGGGCAGATTTGCGATTTATACAGAGTGAGCAGCTATTTGGAAGAAAAGTAATGCCGAGAGCGAAAGATTTTGGCATAATTAAATATATCTCGTATTGTGAATACCTTCACAACAAGTTGCCACGGTATTGCACTACCTCAAATAAGTAATGCTTCACCATAGGAGAAGACTATTGTTGCTTATTCTCAGCAGATACCATCACCCATACGACACTGTTTCAGAGCTTATTGGCCTCCTCATCAGTGGGTGGGCAGGTACCTGGTGTTGCAATGATGACAACCCAGTTGCTGTTGTTATTTGATTTTTAGGAGCATTAGCAACTAAGGTCATATTGCTCCGAGGATATGCGGTGGTCATTCCCTGACCTTTCCGCATCCTCCGTATTTGGTGGTCACGGGCTTGAACCCCAGTCTAATCAAGAAGCATGTGCTATGCACTGCTGCTGCTCCTGCCCACCTGGCTAAAGAGGTGCCAACCCAGTTGCGAAGTATAAATCCACAATATGAGAGATGCCTGATGGTGTGGAGTAATTTAGATTATGGTGTAGTTTAGGGCTAAAGATTCAGGTTACATAAATAGTTTAACTAATGTACAAGTTAGTGCATTTGCGTCATTTCTGTACATAGCCAACTACATAAGTAGTTATAAATTGGCATCATTAAGTATATCATATTAAGTATATCTGAGCTTGTATAGAAATGATGCAAATGCACTAACATATACATTAGTTAAACTATTTATGTAACCTGAGGCTTAAGCCCTGAATGAACTATACCGTAATCTAAATTACTCCACACCATCAGTTATCTCTCATATTGTGAATTTATACTTCGCAACTGGATTCTCATCATTGCAACACCGGGTACCTGCCCACCCACTGATTGATGAGGAGTCAATAAGCTCCGAAACAGTGCCATATGGGTGATGGTATCCATTAAGAATAAGTAACAATAGTGTTCTCCTGTGGTGAAGCGTTACTTATTCAAGGTAGTGCAATACCATGGCAACTTGTTGTGAAGGTATTGACAATATGAGATATACTTAATGATGCAAATGCACTAACTGGTACATTAATTATTAGTAACTTAACATGTACAACTAGGTAGGAGTAACAAGTTTCAGGTATGTTAAGTGTTTGATATTTATTCAAGACCTTTGAACAAAAATTCGATGTCCTGAGATGAATTAGATGATAATTTTATTAAATATAAAATTTTTAACCTTATAATAGTAAAATTAATTATGGTGTCAATACTAATTTTATTTTGTAATGACTAGATAATTTACCTTTCTCAGCATTTTTTTCCTTTCTATATTCTTGATAAAGGAACTCAAAGAAGCTCCAAAATATCAACAGAATTTGTGTATGTATAATTTAGTTTGAAGAATTTACTTAGGTGTAACTATTCATTTCATTAAAAGATTAAGCATAATCTTCAAGAGAACTTTGGTGTGTTATTTTACACTATGTATTTTAGATTACCTCTGACACATCCTTCACACAGTATATTATTTGGATTTTCTGTGATTTTTGAATTTTAATCCTAATCAGTACAATATAATATAAATAAAGGTTGATGTTATATAAATAGTTTCCTTTATTTATATAATACTAACAAAGCAATTGTTATGCTTCAGAAGATAAATTACATCCTTTTTATGTGCGTTCACACACACACATACACACACATATACAGACACACACATATATATACACACACTCAGTGATCAATGAATTATGACCACCCCATCTGTAATGGACTATGCTGTATAGCTCACAATATAAAATGAACAGCTTCTTATGCTAGAGTGGGGGTAATTTGTATCAGGTCATGCAAGTCCAATCAACCCTTCCTCATCTATTCCATCATGCAGTATGACTAATGACTTTTGAGGTTATGATGAACACCATGGCAAGATCCAATCTTCCTTACATTTTGAGGGTACAGCTCTAAAATGGTGTTTGCAGGCCAGCCGCTAGTTAGTACACCGAACCAAACCTATTGGTAACTCTTTAGGAGGCTTCCGGATCAGCTAGTGTATAATCTTGCTACCTCTATGCTGCCAGATAGTGACTGGAGGGAGTCAGAGTAGTGTGTATGCGGGTGGGGAGCATTTTCAAGGCCATGTTATGTCAAGGATCTGGGTACATTCTTACCATGTGAACACCATATCCAAAAATTTCATTACTTCATACAGCATGCCCTCCCACTTTTTCTTACTATTGAACACACGAATTGTCAAATGAGGTTGTTGCAGATATTCTCTCAGAAATGCCAGACAAGCTCTATTTGCTACCTGGGAGTCTAAACTGCTGATGGAACTGAAATTCGGGTGACACTTAAGTCAAGTGGACCCAATTTCGGCAAAGTCTGGATGGCCTGTGACAGCCAAATCCTCTGCTTGCACCTTCACGATGGTGGGACTGTTAGTAATCCTGGGTATAACCTCCATGCACAAGCACACGGTGGGTGGCCACCCAGGTGTGAACCAACATAAGCAGGGGTCGAGGTGTGGCGCCCACACCACATGGAGGAATGCCACCCCTCTGTGTTACCAGGCAGTACTAGGTGGTAGATGACTCTCATCAACCGGTGCAATACCACCACTTTGCTTATTGGAGGCTTGAAGTGGTGGAACCCATGTTTAGGCTCTAGAGCTAAGTTCCGGTCAACCCTTCCTCATCTCTTCCATCATGCAGTATGATTGATGACTTTTGATGTTATGATGAACATCGTGGCGTGATCCAATCTTCCTTACATTTCGAGGGTACAGCTCTAAAACAGTGTTCGCAGGCCAGCTGCTAGTTAGTACACCGGACCGAACCTATTGGTAACTCTCTAGGAGGCTTCCGGATCAGCTAGTGTATAATCTTGCTACCTCTACTCTGCCAGATAGTGACTGGAGGGAGTCCGAGTAGTGTGTATGCAGGGAGCATTGTCGAGGCCACGTTATGTCAAGGATCTGGGTATATTCTTACCATGTGT
The DNA here is from genome assembly GCF_048544385.1 of Mastigoproctus giganteus. Classification (NCBI taxonomy): domain Eukaryota; kingdom Metazoa; phylum Arthropoda; class Arachnida; order Uropygi; family Thelyphonidae; genus Mastigoproctus; species Mastigoproctus giganteus. The sequence goes on along the minus strand of NC_143580.1, from coordinate 53,436,376 downwards.
ACGCCATATCCAAAAATTTCATTACTTCATACAGCATGTCCCACCCACTTTTTCTCACTGTTGAATACACCACGAATTGTCAAACTAATAGAGTAAGCTTATCTGCGAAAAGATCTGAACCTCCCAATCACTTCCTAATTCATTTCACAAATATACGTGGTCTCAAATCTAATCTCAACGATGTCCATTTCCACTTCCAGTATGCCACACCACATGTACTTTTTCTGAGAGAATCTCAGTTATCGGTTGACTCAACTACTGCTCATCTCAGTTGCCCAAATTATTCGCTGTATGATTTCTTTCGCCTCAAAGGTGGTACTTGTGCATATGTCCGTTCCGATATTCCCTGTCAGAGACTTGGAAATTTGTAATCTCCTCTTTTCAATCTTCTCTGACTTAAAATCTCTCTCTACCTCATTGTGTCAAATTCATCTGTTGTCACTACTATTCTCCCAACTCCACTAATCACTTGGAGCTCTTTAACTTCCTCTCTTTTCAACTTGACTTTCTCCAGTCCAACTTTCCTAACAGTGAGGTAATTTTCCTTAGTGATTTTAATGTTCACAACTCCAGCTGGCTTCCATTTTCTAGTCACACCGACCCAGCTGGTCGAGATGCTGAGGCGTTTGCAATTACTAATGACCTTGCACAGATTGTTCATTTACCTACAAGAATACCGGACAATCCTAACCATACAGCCAACATGCTTGATATTTTTCTCACAAACAACCCTTCTAAGTACACGATCTCAGATCACAACTTGGTGAGTGTCTGTTCTCCAATGGAGCCTTTATTTCATGGCTATTCCCAACCTTTTAATGTTTCACATTAAAAGAATGCAAAATGGGATGACCTGCGCAATTTCTTTTCCTTGGTCGGATTACTGTTTCAGAACTTCTGAATACACATTTGCTCAGACTGTGTGAGTGAAATTATTCTTGTAGGAATGGAATCCTTTATTCCACACTCCACTTTAATATCTCATCCTTTATCTAAACCTTGGTTTTTGAATAAATGTGCTAAGGCTGTTCATGAGAAGAATGTTGCATATCTTAATTGACTTGTTTCCAATTCTTCAGTTTCATATTCTGCGTAAACCAAAGCTTGCAACAATTGTAAAGCAGTTATTAATCAGTCCAAACTAGATTTTGAATAGGCTAAGAGTAGAAAACCTGCTTCTTGCCCTAATGGTAGCCGAGCATTCTGGTCTATTGCCCATCTCTGTTCCCACCTCTGTCAAAACCAGATGGTTCTGTTTGTCACTTCAGCCAAAGATAAAGCTGACCTGCTAGCATCCCATTTTTCTTCCAACTCATGTATTAATGATCTTGTTAAACCATCTCCCACTATTCTCAACACTCTCCATTCAATGCCTCCTGTGGTCTTTTGATTTTGACGAATGATTTTGACAAATCTTGATGCTAAAAAAGCTCAAGGTTCCAATGGTATTTCTCGACTTGTTCTCAAAACCTGTGCTCCTGAACTTACTCCTGTTCTTTTCTGCCTTTTTTCACTTTCTTATTCCAGAAGTGTTTTTCCTTCTGCTTGGAAATTTTCTCATATCCAGCCAGTTTCTAAAAAGGGTGACAAATCCCTCCCATCCAATTTTCGTCCCATTGCCATTACTTCTACTCTTTCTAAAGTAATGGAGAAATTAATTAACTGCCAATTCTTAAACTACCTAGAAACCTTCCGTCTGATCATCGATCGCTAGTAATTATGGATTCCATCAGTGTCAAACCACTGGCGATATTCTGGCTTATTTTATCCATTTATGTACAAATTCAGTGGAAAAGTTCGGTGAAACACAAGCAGTTGTTCTTGACATCTCAAAGGCTTTCAATTGTGTTTGGCATAAAGGTCTTCTAAACAAGCTTCCTTCTTATGGTTTGCCAACTGTTTTTTGTAATTGGTTATCTAGTTTTCTCTCTGATCGCTCACTTTTTTTTTTTTTATGTGAACCCCAAACACGAGAGGTATTAGGACCTATAGTACTTAGTACCGTGCTTGGGTTTGAGGTTAAGAAGACGAAAGAAGATATTTGTTGACATTGGACTTGAACTTCTGTAGATTGTAATTTTCAGGAAATACGTATGAAGGAAGGTTGTTCCAGAAAACGGCAGTTGAATGAATAAATGAGGAAGATGAAAAGTTGGTTCTGTGGGTTTAAAGTTGGACAGTAAATGGATGTTGGCTGGTGGCGGCACGTGTTCGGACTGTTTTGAAAGAGAGAGCAGGAATTATAGAAGCCAATTCAGAAGAACAGTGCCCATGGAAGTATCTGTAGAAGAGGCATGCAGCAGAAACAATGCGTCTATGAGAAAGCGAGTGGAGAGACTCTGTTAGAGATGAATCATTAATTAACCTAACTGCCTTCTTCTGAATGGAATCAAGAAGCCGGAGAGAGGTTTTGGGGGCACCACCCCAGATATGGGAACAATATTCCATGGCAGGGCGAATTTGCGATTTATGCAGAGTGAGCAGCTGTTTGGAAGAAAAGTAACGCCGAGAGCGAAAGAGAAAACCAAGTTTTTTAGATGCAGAGGAAGCAGTATTTGTAATGTGCTTGTGCCAAGAGAGATTAGAAGTCAAGGTAATCCCCAAAAGAGATATATCATTTTGCCTAGAAATCGGAGTGTCACTAAAGATAAGCATAGGAGCAGAAGAATCCTTTTTGCGAGATATAAGACAAGACTAAGTTTTAGAAGGGTTGAAATCAACTAAGTTGTCTTTGCCCCACTGAAGAATTACATTTAAGGAATTGGTAGCAGATTTTCGAGAAGTTGAAGCTGATTGAGCAGGACAAGGTTTCTCAAAATGGAAAGTTGAATGCAATGTGCTATCATCGGCAAAACTATGGATAGGATTTCCAGTCAATGGAAGAAGGTCATTGATATACAAGAGGAAAAGAGTGGGGGAAAGAACTGAACCTTGGGGGACACCGGCATTAGTGGAGAAGTTAGAAGACAGAGAGCCATCTACCATCACCCTCAGTGAGCGATCAGAGAGAAAACTGGATAACCAATTACTAAAAACAGTTGGCAAACCATAAGATGGAAGCTTGTTTAGAAGACCTTTATGCCAAACATGATCAAAAGCCTTTGAGACGTCAAGAGCAACTACTTGTGTTTCACCGAACCTTTCCATTGAATTAGTCCATAAATGGGTAACATAAGCCAGAATATCTCCAGTGGATCGACACTGACGGAATCCATACTGATGATCGTTGATCAGACGGAAGGTTTCTAGGTAGTTTAAGAGTTGGCGGTTAATTGATTTCTCCATTACTTTAGAAAGAGTAGAAGTAATTGCAATGGGACGATAATTGGATGGGAGGGATTTGTCACCCTTTTTAGGAACTGGCTGGATATGAGCAAATTTCCAAGCAGAAGGAAAAACCCCCTTGGAAATAAGAAAGTGAAAAAAGACGGCAACGAATAGGAGTAAGTTCAGGAGCACAGGTTTTGAGAACAAGTGGAGAAATACCATCAGGACCTGGAACTTTCTTAGCATCAAGATTCATCAAAATCCTTCTGATATCCTTTTGATGGAAGACAACAGGAGGCATTGAATGGGGCGTGTTGGGAATGGTGGGAGGTGTTTTACCAAGATCATTAATACATGAGCTGGAAGAAAAATGGGATGCCAGAAGGTCAGCTTTATCCTTGGCTGAAGTGGCAACAGAACCATCTGGTTTGGACAGAGGTGGGAGTAAAGATGGGCAAAAGTTGCGGCCAATAGCTTTGGCAAGAGACCAGAATGCTCGGCTACCATTAGGGCAAGAAGCAAGTTTTCTACTCTTACCCTGTTCAAACTCTAGTTTGGACTGGTTAATAACTGCTTTACAACTGTTGCGAGCTTTGGTGTAGGCAGAAAATGAAACTGAAGAATTAGAAACAAGCCAATTACGATATGCAACATTCTTCTCTTGGACAGCCTTAGCACATTTATTGGAAAACCAAGGTTTAGATAAAGGACGAGATTTTAAAGTGGAGTGTGGGATAAAGGATTTCATTCCTGCAAGAATAATTTCACTGACACAATCTGAGCAAATGTTGACATCAGAAGTTTTGAAACAGTAATCCGACCAAGGAAAAGAAGAAAAGAAGTCTCGCAGGTCATCCCATTTTGCATTCTTGTAATGCCAAACAACACATGGTTGGGAATAGCCATGAGATAAAGGTTCCATTGGAGAAGAGACAATCACCAAGTTGTGATCTGAAGTGCCTAAAGGACCTCTCACTTCGACCATGTACTTAGAAGGGTTGTTTGTGAGAAAAAGATCAAGCGTATTGGCTGTATGATTAGGATTGTCCGGTATTCTTGTAGGTAAATGAACAATCTGTGCTTGGTCATTAGTAATTGCAAAAGCCTCAGCATCTCGACCTGCTGGGTCGGTGTGACTAGAAAACGGAAGCCAGCTGGAGTTGATGGTACATCTACCATCAACTCCAGAGTTGACATCTACCACCACTGAAGGTGATGGTAGATGTCTCTCTGTCTTCTAACTTCTCCACTAATGCTGCTGTCCCCCAAGGTTCAGTTTTTTTCTCCACTCTTTTCCTCTTGTATATTAATGACCTTCTTCCATTGACTGGAAATCCTATCCATAGTTTTGCTGATGATAGCACATTGCATTCCACTTTTCCATTTTGAGAAACCTTGCCCTGCTCATTCAGCTTCAACTTCTCAAATATCCGCTACCAATTCCTTAAATGCCGATCTCCAGGTAATTGTAGAGTGGGGCAAAGACAACGTTGTTGATTTCAATCCTTCTAAAACTCGGTCTTGTCTTATATCTTGCAAAAAGGATTCTTCTGCTCCTATGCTTATCTTTGTTGACACTCTGATTTTTAGGCAAACTGATATATCTCTTTTGGGGATTACCCTGACTTCTAATCTCTCTTGGCACAAGCACATTACAAATATTGCTTCCTCTTCATCTAAAAAACTTGTTTTCTCTTTCGCTCTTGGCATTACTTTTCTTCCGAACAGCTGTTCACTCTGTAGAAATCACAAATCCACTCTACCATGGAATATTGTTTCCACATCTGGGGCGGTGCCCCCAAAACCTCTCTCAGGCTTCTAGATTCCGTTCAGAAGAGGGCAGTTAGGTTAATTAATGACTCCTCTCTAACAGAGTTTCTGCACTCGCTGTCTCATAGACGTACTGTTTCTGCTGCATGCCTTTTCTACAGATACTTCCATGGGCACTGTTCTTCTGAATTGGCTTCTATAATTCCTGCTCTCTCTTTCAAAACAGTCCGAACATGTGCAGCCAACATCCATTTACTGTTCAACTTCAAACTCACAGAACCAACTTTTCATCATCCTTGTTTATTCATTCAACTGCCGTTTTCTGGAACAACCTTCCTTCATACGTATTTTCCTGAAAATTACAGTCTACAGAAGTTCAAGTCTAATGTTAACAAATATCTTTTTTCGTCTTCTCAACCTCCAACCCAAGCACAGTACTAAGTACTATAGGTTCTAATACCTCTCGTGTTTTGGGTTTTCATAAAAAAAAAAAAAAAAAAGTCAAAGTGTTAAAGTTGCAGTTTTGGGATGTAGTAACTTGCAGGCAGCATGGCTGGAGATCCCTATGGAGGTCTCAGACATCTAGTGGAGTCGATACCTAGGATAATACTGGCTGTTATCTGCGCAAACAATGGCTCAATGTGGTATTAAGTAGGTGATCATAATTCAGTGATCACTCAAGATACGTGCATCATGCACATGCGCACACGCACACACGTGCTCGCACGCATGCAGTGTGAACATTTAATTCATGGCCTGGGGCAAGATTTTATGTTTACTGCACGAACTTTCCATAACTGTCACTAGAGGCGCTCTTCCTGTTGTGGGAAGATGGTTTTTTTTTTTTTTTTTAGCTGCATGTCACTGAGAATCGTTTTGAAGCAAGTATCATACAGATTGAATAGTGATATGTGATTTGTTATTGTGTCAGACAGGGCTTAAATGCATCGGAAACAGTTAAAGCGGTCAATGAAGCATATAATATTGAGTGTCTTGGTAGGATGACAATAATTAAATGGCACAAGCTATTCAGTGAAGGCCATGAGTCTGTTGCAGATGACACAAGATCAGGTCTCCTTCCTCTTTAACAACTCCTGAGCAAATCACCTGAGCAAGTCCAGGGAAACTTGGATGAAGACAGGCGAATTACATTTCATGAATTAGCTGTTAGAATGCCTATTTCATACAGTAGTGCTCACAATATTGTAAAAGATCACCTGAAAATGTCACGAATCTGTGTCCACTGGATTCCACACAGTTTGACTGCAGAACAAAAACAGCACTGAGTAGACGTGTGCAAACAAATGCTTGATCATTTTGAAACACAGGGTCAAAACTTCTTAAATCGAATAGTAATGATGAAACTTCGGAATTTTCAGTATGATCCAGAGACAAAACAACAATCGAATGAGTGGAAGCATTCTGATTCACCAAGACTTAAGAAATACTGGGCTTCTCATTTGGCTGACAAACAAATGGTGCTTGTGTTTTTTGACATAAAATGGATTCTTGTTACACATTTTGTGGAACAACTATAAAGTAGTTACTCCATCAACACAATGCCAGGCCCCCCATATAGCTAATATTATGCAACTAGTGATCACTGCCATAGGTGCCGAAGTACTGCCACATCCCCCTTATTCACCAGACTTAGGCCCATATGAACACTGTGGTTAAGGTGCACAATAAATGGTATCGAACAAGTGAAACCACCTCTCACTGACAGAACTGTAAAGGATTACACAAGGTGGTGAATGAATTGTGTAGTGCATTTTACAGGCTGAACAGCAGGTTACTATGTGACAGTTAAAATCACAATACGGTGTGGGGAATGCAAGAACAATGTCCCAAATGACGATGCACTGCATGCTCAGACGTGTAGGTTCCACAACAGACGACTCAAGAGACACACTTTTCACCCACTGATTGTTGTCAACAGTGAATGCTGTGGTGTCAGTAACACACTGGTTGGACACTGGAGGACTGGAAATGGGTGTGCTTGTCAGATGAGTCCAGATACTTGGTCAACATGCTGACAGATGGCTTTGTGTATGGTGCAAGCAATACGAGTTCATGGACCCATCATGCATGGTGCCCACTATTCAGGCAGGTGGCAGCAGTTGCTTAATATGGGGCATGATTTTCTGGCAAACATTAGGACCCCTGGTACCTAATGACTAATGTTTCACTGGTGAGGTTGGTCTACTGGCAGCTCTTAGGAGACCACGTGCACTCTGCCGTGTTTCATTTTTTCCAGAACATAAACAGGATCTTCCAAGATGATAATGTCCCATGTCATGGAGCCCACACTGTTCACAAGTGGTTCGAGGCATGCAGTGATGATATCACCCATCTGGATTGGTCTCAAAATCCACTCAATCCAATTGAACACCTGTGGGATGTTTTGGAATGGGAAATGAGGCATATGCACACACACACAACCGTCATCTGTTCTGCTATGGCAGCATGGCTACAGATCCCTATGAATGTCTTTGGACATCTAGTGGAGTCAATGCCTAGTTGAATAGTGACTGTTATCCATGCAAACCTTGGCCCAATGTGCTATTAGGTAGGTGGGCATAATTTGGTGATAGCTGAATTTATATATATGCATGCTAAGTGCCTAGCATCTTTGCCATGTTCTATCTGTTTGTAACAACTCAACTTCTGGTGGACAGATTTTTGTGAAATTTTGTATTTAGTTCTTTTAGAAAGATATGTTGAGCCATCCTAAATTTAATTAATATGGAGAAATAGAAATCTGCCAATTATTATTTCTTTTTTCCATACAAATTGTATGAAAAAAAAAAAATTCATTGATTAAATGTAATTTTTATGCAATATTATTAGCTTTAAACAGTACTTGCATGCTTCACTTGTATTATTATTATTATTATGTAAGGCTTTGAATGTAGTAGTACTTGTGAAGACATACATACATACATACATACAGGGAGAAAAGAGACAAAAAATAATACAGGAAGAGAGTAATAAATAAAAAAGAGTATACAGGAAGAGAGAAATAAATAAAAAAGAATATATAGAAAGAGAGTAATAAATATCATGCATTTGCAGTTAAGCTGAACAGTTGAGTATTGAAAATATAAAGCTGTAGAGTTTTGTAATGTGTTCTGTAAAGTTATAAGTTTAGCAATCAACAATCAATTGATAAGAGGATAGCTATATTTATTTTTCAATTCTATTAATCTCAGAAAAAGAAAAAAGATTCAATTAACTTAAGAAAAAAAACCAAAACGTTTCCAAAATGTAACACACTACATACATTAACTAACTGTTTTGTAAATATCCTCCAGATAAATTCAATTCTTAAAATAGCTCCTGTTATGAAAAGGTTGAGCCATTATTATAAACCTTATTTGTAACCTGTTCCTTTGGTAAATGATTTGATTTTAATACTTGACAGAAGAAGGAGGTTACAATTTTCAAACTTCATGCAATATTAAATGAATATGTGCTTGCTTTATAATAGTTTGAAATAAATATTTTCAGCTCAATTGGGTGTGTGATAATGACAGACTACCATACTGGATTCAAACTGTCTTCTACATGGGAACAAGCCTTGGCACCATCATATTTGGTCATATAACAGACAGGTAATATAAAATTGGATCTTTTGATGGATGTATTACAAGTAACCCCCACTTAGCTTGCTCTGGCCAATACAAATTCTTTATGTGATTTATATTTAAAAAAATTAAAAAGCAAAAATATCTTGTAGGGAGCCATAAAAATAGGCACAGATGATGTTTTGGTATAACAAATACCATTATAATAGAAATTTCTATATAACAAATTTTTTCTCAATATTTGGCAAAACATCTATAATAACTTAATAAAACAGATTTTGATATAAGAATTCAATGCAACAAAAATTGCACTATAACAAACATCAGAATTGGTCCTCCATGAATTGTTTTTAATTATTATAATGAAAAATTGTTCAAGAAATAATACTACTTAGACAAACTGACTCTCATGACTTGTGGTAAAATTTGTTCAATATACAGTATTACCTGCATTGTATTATGTGTACTTTGCATACTGAAATAAGCTTCAAGTTAGTTTAAATTGTCAGTATTTACTTCACAGTGAACATACTGTATTCAGTTTTGTTTGAAACAAATATATATGCAGATCTCCTGTGAATGTTGGATCCCTTAAAATACTGTTCTGCACTGCAATTTTAATAAACTTATTTTGTTTTGAAAATTTGGAGTTTTGCTACCTTAAATTATATGTATAACAGAGGTGAGAAATGCCAACAGTTTTTGTTGGAAGAGTAAAATAAAATTTAGAATCCACAGTTTCCAGAAATGGTAAAAATTGGAAGTCACAAGGGAGCCTAGAATAATTTCTTCATAAGACAAAATAAAGATGGCACTTTGCAACCAAAAGGAATAAAAATTCATGACCCTCTAAGTAGACATTTTATTGGTTTCAGGATGTCTGAGCATTTTCTCAGTCCTTGAGGATGTCGCAGATATTCTCCCAGATATGCCAGTCAAGCTGTACTTGCTACCTGGGAGTCTAAAATGCTGACGGAACTGATATTCGGATGACACTCAAGTCAAGTGAAACCTATTTCAGTGAAGTCTGGTTGGTCTGTGACAGCCAAATCGTCTGCTTGCACCTTCATGTTGGTGGGACTGTTAGTAATCCTGAGTATAACCCCCATGCGCAAGCACACTATGGGTGACCACCCAGGTGTGAACCAACATAAGCAGGGGTCAAGGTGTGGAATTCCACACCTGGAGGAATGCCACCCCTCTGTGTTACTAGGCAATACTAGGTGGTAGATGACTCTCATCAACTGGTGCAATACCACCACTTTGCTTATGGAGGCTTGAAGTGGTGGAAACTATTTAGTCTCCAGAGCTGAGTTTAGATCAACACTTTCCCATCTCTTCCATCATGCAGTATGACTGATGTCTTTTGACATTATGATGGACATCGTGGCGAGATTCAAACTTCCTTACATTTCAAGGGTGCATTTCTAAAATGGTGTTTGCAGGCTGGACGCTTGTTAGTACACGAGACCGAACCTATTGTTAACTCTCTAGGAGGCTTCCAGATCAGCTAGTGTATAATCTTGCTACCTCTGCCCTGCCAGATAGTGACTGGAGGGAGTCTGAGTAGTGTGTATGTGGGGGGGGGGGCATTTTCAAGGCCACGTTATGTCAAGGATCTGGGTATATTCTTCCTATGTATACGCCATATCCAAATATTTCATTACTTCATACAGCATATCCCCCCCCCCCACACACACACATTTTTTACTATTGAATCCAACATAAATTGTCAAAGTAATAGAGAGTAAGCTTATCTGTGAAAAAGATCTAAACCTCTCAAACACTCCCTAATTTATTTGACAAATATACGTGGTCTCAATTCTAATCTTAACGATGTCTATTTCCACTTAGTCTGCCAAACCTCAGAGACTTGGTAATGTGGAATCTCCTCTTTTCGACATTCTCTGGCATAAAATCTCTTTACCTCATTGTGTCAAATTCATCTGTTGTCTCTACCGTTCTCCCAAATCCACTAATCACTTGGAACTCTTTGACTTCCCCTTTTTGCAACTTGACTTTCTCTAGTCCAGCTTTCCTAACAGTGAGGTAATTTTCCTTGGTGATTTTAATGTTCACAACTCCAGCTGGCTTCCATTCTCTAGTCACATAGACCCAGCTGGTCAAGATGCTGAGGCTTTTGCAATTACTAATGACCTCGCACAGATTGTTCATTTACCTACCAGAATACCGGACAATCCTAACCATACAGTCAACATGCTTGATTTTGTTCTCACAAATAGCCATTCTAAGTACACGGTCGAAGTGAGTGCTCCTTTAGGCACCTCAGATCACAACTTCGTGATTGTCTCTTCTCCAATGGAGCCTTTATATCATGGCTCTTCCTAACCACATATTCTTTGGCATTAAAAGAATGGAAAATGGGATGACCTGCGACAATTCTTTTCCTTGGTCGGATTAATGTTTCAAAACTTCTGATGTCGACATTTGCTCAGATCGTGTCAGCAAAATTATTCTTGTAGGAATGGAATCCTTTATTCCACACTCCACTTTAATATCTTGTCCTTTATCTAAACCTTGGTTTTTGAATAAATGTGCTGAGGCTGTTCGTGAGAAGAATGTTGCATATCGTAATTGGCTTGTTTCCAGTTCTTCGGTTTCATTTTCTGCCTACACCAAAGCTCGCAACAATTTTAAGCAGTTATTATTCAGTCCAAACTAGATTTTGAACAGGCTAAGAGTAGAAAACTTGCTTCTTGCCCTAAAAGTAGCCTAGCATTCTGGTCTCTTGCCAAAGCTATTGGCCGCAACTTTTGCCCATCTCTGCTCTCACCTCTGTCAAAATCAGATGGTTCTATTGTCACCTCAGCCAAGGATAAAGCTGACCTGCTAGCATTCCATTTTTCTTCCAACTCATGTATTAATGATCTTGGTAAAACACCTCCCACCATTCACAATACGCTTCATTCAGTGCCTCCTGTGGTTTTCCGTCAAAAGGATGTCAGAAGGATTTTGGCAAATCTTGATGCTCAGAAAGCTCCAATGGTATTTCTCCACTAATGGTATTTCTGCACTTGTTCTCAAAACCCGCACTCCTGAACTTACTCCTGTTCTTTGCTACCTTTTTTCACTTTCTTATTCCAAAGGTATTTTTCCTTCTGCTTGGAAATTTGCTCATAATCCTGCTGTTCCTAAAAAAGGATGACAAATTGTTGCATCCAATTATCGTCCCATTGCAATTACTTCTACTCTTTCTAAAATAATGGAGAAATCAATTAACCGCCAACTCTTAAACTACCTAGAAACCTTCCGTCTGATCAACGATCGCCAGTATGGACTCCATCAGAGTCGCTCTGCTGGTAATATTCTGGCTTATTTTACCTATTTATGGACAGATTCAATGGAAAAGTTAGGTGAAACACAATCAGTTGCTCTTGACATCTCAAAGCCTTTCAATCGTGTTTGGGATAAAGGTCTTCTAAACAAGCTCCCATCTTATAATTTGCCAACTGTTTTTTGTAATTGGTTATTCAGTTTTTTCTCTGATTGCTCACTGAGGGTGATGGTAGATGGCTCTCTGTCTTCTGACTTCTCCACTAATCTGGTGTCCCCCAAGATTCAGTTCTTTCCACCACTCGTTTCCTCTTATATATTAATGATCTTCTTCCATTGACCGGAAATCCTATCCATAGTTTTGCCTATTATAACATATTGCATTCCACTTTCCAGTTTCAGAAATCTTGCCTGCTCAATTAGCTTCAACTTCTCAAATATCTGCTACCAATTCCTTAAATGCCAATCTCCAAGTAATTCTCCAGTGGGGCAAAGACAACTTAGTTGATTTCAATCCTTCTAAAACTCAGTCATATTTTATATCTCAGGAGCTCACATCTGGTGAGTATGGGCTTGGTTCTTTCGGGGATTTCTTTCTTTTTTTTTTTTGCTTTATTTTCTTGTGCAGCAAAAGCCTCAGGCTTCCTTGCACCATATAGCTAATAATAATAATAATAATAATAATAATCTCGCAAAAAGGATCCTTCTGCTCCTATGCGTATCTTTGGTGACACTCCGATTTCTAGGCAAGATGATATCTCTTTTGGGGATTACTCTGACTCCTAATCTCTCTTGGCACAAGCACATTACAAATATTCCTTCCTCTGCATCTAAAAAACTTGGTTTTCTCTTTCGTGCTCGCCATTACATTTCTTCCAAACAGCTGTTCACTCTGTACAAATCGCAAATCCATCCTACTATGGATTATTGTTCCCACATCTTGGGCGGTGTACCCAAAACCTCTCTCAGGTTTCTAAATTCCATTCAGAAGAGGCAGTTAGGTTAATTAATGACTCATCTCTAACAGAGTTTCTGCACTCGCTGTCTCATAGACGTACTGTTTCTGCTCCATGCCTTTTCTACAGATACTTCCATGGGCACTGTTTTTCTGAATTGGCTTTATAATTCCTGTTCCTTCTTTCAAAACAGTCTACCACCAACATCCATTTACTGTCCAACTTCAAACTCACAGAACAACTTTTCACCTTCCTTGTTTATTCATTCAACTGCTGTTTTCTGTAACAACCTTTCTTCATACGTATTTCCTGAAAATCACAGTCTACAGAAGTTCAAGTCTGACGTCAACAAATATGTTCTTTTATCTTTTCAACCTCCATCTCAAACATGGTACTAAGTACTATAGGTTCTAATACCTCTCGTGTTTGGGGTTTTCATAAAAAAAAAGAAATAAAGAAATATCCCTGTCCGTTGCCCAGTCATCTGGGAAAAATCACTAGTAAAATTGCTTGTATATGATTATTTTTAATTAAGCATTGGTTGTTGTAATGTTTCAGAAATTGCAATTCTGAGGCCACCAGTTATTGGAAAGTCAGTCAATTCACAGTGTTTTAAAAATATACAATCTCTTCTCTGTGATTATTTTGCAACCCAGCAGGCCTAGATGATGCAGTAAATATTTAATGAATGGTTATAAAAAAAAAAACGAAAAAAAACACATAAAACCTTTTTGTTAATTGACAGTTGTTCTGCACACAGTCTGACTTTAGCATTTATAAATGTGTGAGTCGAATATCTACTGCCAAACTGTACTGCAATTTTAGAGTGCAATTTTTAGATTTAGGCGTCATCCATGCAGTAAGAGTGCACTATGAATGCCAACTTTAAATTAAAAAAAAAAAAAAAAAAAATGCTTTAACATTCATTTTGAAGAAAGGAAATAAGTTGCAATCAACATAATCATTTTATAGCAGAGTAGGTTGTGAAAGAGTCAGCAAATTATAATGGAAAAAACTGCATTTTTTCAAAAAAACAAACAAAGAAATTGTAGAAGTAGATATGGCAATAAATCATAGTGTTCCAGATAACATAAGCTTTGAAGGTTGCATAACTGCAGCAAATGTACTCATTACTTATAAGTTAACAGATGCAAGCATTGTTGAAAACATGGAGAATTTTTAAATGCACATTCTACAAAATTAAAAAGTGAAGATGATGAAGATATGGATCCACCAGAACAGTCAAAAAATTTATGCATTGGAAGCAGTTTAAAATGCAGAAAAGATACATCAATAATTTTTGTACTCAGTAGTAAAATAAATAAAATCATGATTTTTCTAAAGAGAAACTTTAGAAAAATCATGATTTTATGAGAAACTAAAGAAAAAAAAATAGTGATATTTAGGCTTTTTTTTTTTTTTTTGAGATTTTATTTCAGTAAAATCAGTTATTTTATTTTACTACAGTTATTTCACAAAAAAAAAATATGTAAATTATAATTGCAAAAAGATTGTACAGTCAAATCTTGTTAATACAAAGTTCAAGGGACCTAAATTTTCATGTTTTGTAATAACAAGGTTTGCAGTAATGAAGTCCTCCAACAGTGTCAAAATTTTGCCAGTTTTCTTTCGTACATACTATATATCTTAAGAATAATAATAACTAGGGGACTTTGCTCACCAACCCCTGCACACACTTTTCTACGTAAAATGTAGAGGTATGACGGAATAAGTCAAATCTTTACTGCGTAAAAGACACCCGTTGAAGTGCACTGATATTCTTCCTTCCCCTTTTTACTCCCATCCTTCAGCTATTTCCCTCACTCATGCTTTTTTTTTTTTTTTTTTTCCCCCTTTCTTTTGTTCTCTGTCAGGAAGCTCAGGCAACCCCTGATGGAGAGCAGCTAGAGGACTGTGGACAGACTTGCTCACCTTCCAGTGGTGGTGGGCAATGTGGAGTCCCACTAGGGGGCCCCACAGCCAAGAAGCCAGCACAAATAACAGAACACAACACTAAACTACACATGCAACACAACACTTTTCTGGCTTTTAAAGAGGTTCTGTTTTCATCACAAGAGTACTGATGATGCAGATGTGGGAAACCACAGGTGGTGCCTAACCCAAACACTATGTCACCATGCTTGATATCTAATCAGGAAATGACCTATGTAATTATTTACCTGTGCATTTGTAGTGACATAATTGCCCCACCCACTTGTACCACATATTCCTCTTCTCCTATTGTCTACCCCACCACGCAGTATTCTCAAGGTGGAATAAATATCACTGTGTAATTATTTATCTGCTTTTACTAGGTCACTTAGGAAAAGGCCTTTTGCTTTGGGTTCCATAATGTATGAGGAATATTGTTGCATCCGAAAGAACCGGACTAAAATATTTATAAAATACTAAACTATTCAATATGTAATGTTGATTCTTGTATATTGAATATTCAATATATACTGTTGATTCTTGTATATTGAATATTCAATATATACTGTTGATTCTTGTATATTCAATACAAATATACAAGCTATATCGGGTCCTTTCATCAGCTGACATTACAACACAACATCAAATGATGTTGTGTGTGCTCATGTATTACAGAGTGAAGCATATGAACAAGATTGGTGAATGTTGGTGTCTCTTTCAGTTGAAGACAACATGGTAATTATTTACCTGTGCATTTGTAGTGATGTAATTGCCCCGCTCTCTTCTCCCATTGGCTCAAATAAATATCACTAGGAGGAAAACTTTTTTAATATATAGAGAGATATCAGAAAATAAATGAAAAAATAAATCTAAATTAATAAAATAATAAAAAAAAAAAATAAATAAAAACAAAAGCCTTGTCTAACAATACGGTAATAGGAATAACACATTTTTTAAAGATTTTATTTTATTTGTAAGATAAACTAAAAGAAAAGCAATTAACAGAAATGAAAATATTGTACAGTATACATTTTGATATATACAATATTTTAGTATCATAGTAAAAAGAATTACTATCTTAATATTGTATATAAGCCATTAACTTTTTAATAAATTAATCAATTTAAAGAAAGAATCCGATGTTATATGCATTTTTGACTACAGTACAGACCTCAAATGTGATAGTTGTTTCTTTATCAACATTACTGCAGGCCAGCAGTAATGTATTATGCTCAATGCATTTTCTGTATTATGCTCAATGCATTTTGGGTATCTTTTTTAGATGACAGTGTGTGCACTTCTTCACTTTTGCTGTCGCTGGCAACAAAAACATTGTTTTGCTTGGCATTCAGCAGCTCTTCTGGCATTGACATTACTGTGGTAGCAACTTCATCCACCTTCACAAACTCTTCAGATTTGCCAACAAAATGCGTACACCCCTTTAAATTCCCCCATTCCTCAATGTTGCTATCATATTTGTGTACTGGACCATGTTTTTCAGTGATAGTTTCTCCAAAGCCGTTCTTGATTATTACACTTGATGCAATACTTTCTGAAGCAATAATAAGATTACAGATAGCATCCAAGACATTCCGGTATGGCTGTAAATTGTTCTCTCCTATGTTGCAGATCAAGAACCTTATCAGGCGGGCTCTATATTGCTCTCTTGAGGTTATAAATAATGCCTGGTCTGGTGGCTGCATAAAACTGGTATTGGGAGGTAAAAATAACAGCTGTACATTTTTAAACTTAAGTGTCTCAGCAGAATGTGTTGTACAATGATCTAGAATTATCAAAATGTTCCTTTTTTCTGAAGCCATTCTTCTGTCCCCTTTTAATAACCAAGACTGAAAAACTGACTGTAAGCCAAGCAATTGGCCTCGTAATTACAGTGAAGTTGGTTAAGTTCTTTAAAACATCTTGACTTGGAAAATTTACCAATCACAAGTGGACATAGTTTAGTACTGCCATCTGAATTGCAGCATAACAGAACAGTATCTTTTTTGTTTACTTAACTTTGGCAGCAAATTATAAAATAAACCTGTCTTGTCATGATTAAAACTATCCTTTGCCTCATAGTTTTCAAGAATGGACTGTACAGAACACAACCGGTCTGTAGCCTTTTCTTTGTCGACTAATCCGGACTCGCTGCAAATATTTCACGAAACCATGTTATTCCTGTCTTTAAATCTTTGAAGCCAGCCACTGCTGCATTTGAAGTTGCCAATTCCATGTTGTTGAGCTAGATAATTAGCCTTTACTTGCAAAATCAAAGCTGGTATTGGCAAATTAGATGCATGCATTTGTTGGTACCACTCAGTTTTATTTCAAGCTCCTCATGTTTTGTGCCACGAATTCATTTCCTGTTTTTTATCGATGCCCCAGTGTCATTCACTTCTTCAGATTTTTTTAAGTTTTTCAGTATTGTAGATAAAGTAGGTAAAGGGATGGTGTATTTCCTTGCAATGTCCGTTTTACTTCGTTTCATCCTGTCAGTCACTTGTAAAATTTTCAGTTTAATTTCTAGGCTTAATTCTGTACCATAACACTGGTACTTTGTTGCCATAACACTGCCAGATGAGGTTTAATATAAACAGACTTTAAATTAATTTAAAGGCACAAGCTCCAAAAAAAGACATCAGCTCAGGCACACATTATTATCAAATAATGTATTTCAAGGCTTAGAAACTTCTATATTGTACTCAGGAAGTGTTTACCAAAAACTTACGAAGTGATTTTCCACATAATGAGTAGCCATGAGGCGGAATTTGTACAGCGGTTTTTTTTTAGGGGAGGCGATTAATACAGTACAGAGAGGACATGGATTAATCTGTTGCCATGATATTTAGTACAAAGGTCCAGAGGAATATTCTAAATAAGTGTGCTGAGATTTTTAAAAGGATCAGAGCTGCTATTCTGAATTTATCACAGTGTTTCTGCAAGGGATTGGGGGACTATGAAATCATAATTGTACCTAAGACCTCTGTAGGAACAGAACATGTAGTGAAAATTTAGTGCCCCCTATCTACTTTTCCTTCAAGTTATGCCTGAAATGTACTTCACTTATATAGATTTCTTTTTGTCTGTGGGGGGTATGGAATTTTAATTGATCTTAAAAGCTTCCCAGGGACCAATGAAACACTAAAAATTTGGTATATGAGACTTTTACTTCTTGAGTAGTGCTTGAACATCTGAAACTAATAGTCTTCTGTGGGGATGGGCTGTCGAATCATTCAACAATTGTGAATATTGCTCCTACAACCTTCCGAGGGACCAACAGAACAAACACTGAAAATTTGGTGCCACTGTAACATTTTGTTGTTGAGTAATGGTCAGACATTTAAGGCTTTAAGGCACACTTCCATTTGTGTAAAGAGCTTAGAATTTAAGAGACAAAAAAAAATTTTGCCAGTTTGATTTTAATGAAATTTAGAATGCTCAACAGATCTTTTTAAAAGACCCAAATATAAAATTTTATCAAAATTTGTCTATTGAAAGTTGAGTTATTGCATGCATATGGGCAGACAGACAGACAGACAGACAGACATACATACATGAAGACAGTAAGTGCTTTACTCATTTGCAAATGTTATCGACCAGTGTTATTATATATATATACACTAATGTATTGTTTTAATAATATTATATCTGATACGCAAATGGTAAATGAAAATTTTATATGATATAAAAGCGAGTTTGAATTTGATTGAATAAAATTATTAGAAACAAACTCTCACAGAAGAGTAATAAAAACCAAGAATCATTCAGAATGTCCCTAGTGAGAGAATAATCATCACTAACCAAGATATTTACGTAGTAATCTAATGAATTAATAATAACCTCTCACATATGCCCATCACTACTAATTGTTCAAATGATATGAGTGTAATCAAATGAGCCATAATTGAATGAATTGATTATATTCTCTCTGTTACGTCCATTAGTAGTTAATAAATACTAATCATTCGAATGATAAGAGTATGATTGAATGAATCAAACAATGTAAGTATAATTGAAGCCGACCGGGCTAGCCGAGTGGGTAAAGTACCTGCCCAGCGACCCAAAGGTCGCAGGTTCGATTCCCGCCTCGGGCTTGGATCAAAGTACTGCAAAAACCTTGGGAGGTGCAATATGGCCACAGAAGCCGATGTGCCAACTTCCAAATCAAAAAAAAAAAAAAAAAAAATGTAAGTATAATTGAATGATTCAATTATAAATTTGCAATTATGCCATCACTAATTATAACAATTTTAAATATTGATGAACGAATTTCTAAAAATATTCTTTCAACATTTCCATTATGTAGTGGAATGGCAAACAAAAATGCAGATAATTTTTAAATTTGAATTTTTCGATTTATTCTCTTCAAATACAAACTTTAGAAAAAGTGATCAGTGATCAATGTCCAGAACAAAATCTTTTAAGCCATCATCATTCTCTTAAATCTTCTAAAATTAAATTTTTAAACAAAGAAAGTAATAAGTTGTCAACAATTTGAAATTTCATACCAGTATATTTTTACACATATATTTGATACTTCTACCCAAACTGGTGCGCTTTTTAAAAGCATCTATTCTGTACATTTGAATTTCTCAAAGGGCCATTTTTCTAAGTATTCACAAATCATTTTATATGTAAAATATATTTAATCTTTAAGTTATGTAATTTTTTCTCGATTATGTGATCATTTAAAATTTTTGGAAGCACTTAGAGAACAAATTTTTAAATGTATAATTTAAGTGTTTTGATTATCTGATGAATATAACTCATGACCTCTGTTATGCAATTTTCAGAACATTCAATATTTAATACTTGCTTATTGAATATAAATAAGTAAAATAAACAGATGAGTTAACAAGATAGCAAGAATACAAAGTACATCACTTAAATGTGTGTACTTCTGTACATAAGTTTTTGAATGTGTTAGTAACTTGTTATAGGTTACATTTCTAAAGAACAAAATTCTCAAAATTATGAAGTTC
Organism: Mastigoproctus giganteus; assembly: GCF_048544385.1. Taxonomy (NCBI): domain Eukaryota; kingdom Metazoa; phylum Arthropoda; class Arachnida; order Uropygi; family Thelyphonidae; genus Mastigoproctus; species Mastigoproctus giganteus. The sequence goes on along the minus strand of NC_143580.1, from coordinate 53,416,588 downwards.
AAGAAACTAGTAGTTTGTCCTTGAGAAAGATCAGTGGAGAATACAATACATTGTCTCACCACACAACAGATTTTGTTCACATTCCATGCAGAATTTCACTTTTTAGCCTACAGGAGATTGCTCTGCAGGAAGGTACAGTGAGTGCATTCAAAATCTGCACCACTAAGACCACTTAAAGAAGAAGGAAGGGAAGTATATGCCCAACTGTTATCCTTCTTTTCTTAGAATCAGCTTTGCAAACTTATGTACATAAGTGGTTTTTCCCAGCACTAGAAATGTGAATGCCTTTTATAAAGTTGTATTTGATAGATCTAGTTTGAGATTAAAATTGAATATCTGCAAATGGAGATGATAAAAACTGCTGGATAAACCATTGTTTAAAATTTTGGAAAATTTCATATTCTGAAAAGGAACTTTTGGGACATTGTAACTAAATATTGAAATTGAGACAAATCTCAGAAAAACAGGCCATCTGGTCACCCTTTGTTAACATTAAAATGAAAGTGATGAATCATATTGGTCCACTTTGATATAAAGGATAATAGAGTATCAGTGATCCTCTATAAGTTACTAATAAACTGAATCAATATTTTGAATCTACATTTAAACATGAAGTTTTTGGTGATGGCAATACCAGAAATCTCTCTAATACCAGGAATTAAATGATTTTATGATAATTGGAAAACTCGGCTATGGTGGCCTATTTTTTTTTGTTGCAACTAAAAGTGAGCAAGACATCTGATGTTGGTAGAATCTTCCTAATTACATTAAAGCAAATTAGTTAAAGTATGTAGTGCATTATTTCAGGTATGGTATCAAATAGTAATAATTCACAATTTATAATAACAAAAAAAAACCAAAAAAGCAAAGACTTATTGCAAACAGAGAAAATTTCATTTCTGTGCATCTGCCACATTGCCCATTTATTCCTTCAACCAACATATTGGCAACAAACAATATCCCATGCTTCTACAATATAAGGTATATGAATGGCCTCTGTGATATGAATGGAAAAAAAAAAAAAAAAAAAAAAAAGTAATTCGCTGATTTCTATAGGTCTGATTTTTAATGAAATTGTGTAAGGGTCAACAAATTGTTCTAAAAGACCCAAATATAAAATTTCATGAAAATTTATCCACTGGGTGTTATTACATGCGGAGAGACAGCTGGACATGGTGAATACATAGGCACATTATGTGTATATTCTAATGTGCCTAAAAGGAAACAGCAAAAGAAGTAATCAAACCTTTAACTGTAATAATGAGACCATCACTGGATTCAGCATAAAGCTTTACTGATTGCAGATGTATAAATGTCTGTTCGTATTCACAGAGGTGTTCAAAAAGTGAAGTGAGTGATTACATACCTGTAAATTTTTATCTGTGCCAGAGAAAATTATCACAAGACCACAGTTCACTTAACCCTACAGTCTTAGTAGCAAACAAAGGTGTTTTTTTTTTTTTTTGAGAGAAAGTTTAAGCCTGACTGATCTAATATTATTTTTAATTTCTGGATAAAGTTTATAGGTTTTTTGAATTCTGTTTAGAGAATATCAGTACATCATCTTTTCTTAATGCATTGCAATACCTTGTATGCATTTTTTTTAGTTTTTAATAAAAAAAAAAAATTTAAAGTGCTGTATTTATTACACCTTTTATTTTCAATAAGAACAAAAATATTATTAATTCTGTTGAAAATTAAAATAAAATATTATAGGCATAAAACATAAAGATGACACTGTTAGTTTTTTCATTTTCAGTTTAAAAAACTGTTAAACACAATTTCTAATGTGCATACATTTCTACTTGTTATAGTTTTAAAAATATATCAGGCACTATTATTTACTTTCATTTTCAAATTTTTTCAAAATTGGCACACTGTGAAGAATTTCATGTTTTCATAGTGCTTGTAAAAAATTATTGCATGCTGACAAACTGAACATTGCATATTATATTTTTGTTGCTGATTATTTGAAACTAGTGTATATATTAGTTACTTATAAACTTTATATTTTATATCACTTCTTGCATTATAATGTTACCTTTATTCTTAGTGTTTTCCCGGTATGTTCTCATACACCGAAGAGATCATCCAAAAATAATACATCTTGTCAAATAAATAATAATAAGAAGAGAAGAAATCACAGTATTTAATGTACTGGAATGTAATATTCAGCAATTCAATATAAATCACTGAAACAGATGCGATGAAATACATTTGGACTTAACTAGCTAAACTTTAACATTTACGCTCTGAAACAATAGTTATAAAAAAACTTTTGCACAAACAATCCTTTTGAGAGTAAATTACATATTTTCATTTTATTTTGCATAAACAGTAATATATATCACTTAAAGACTAATTATTTCTCATGCTGGACAGAAATTAACAGAAGGAAACCTGTGGAAAAACCTGTTTCATAGCAAAACACCATTGCAAATTAACTTGTAACAAATATGGTAGTACTGATAGATTTTCTCATGCTGCAACTTAACTATGGGAAAATGAAAAAAATATAGAAACTATACTAAGTAAAAAAATTTTCTGTATTTAAGAAAGTACAGAAAATCACTGATTTTTATCTTCAATCTACACTTAATGTAGGCTCATTATTTTTCAGTTAGACCTCAAATGCAGCAAATAGGAAAAAAAAAAAAAAAAAAAGTAAACTGCAGCCATTATCAACCCACTTCAGGATGAAAGCCTCCTCAACAATTAATATTGAGGGAAATGGACCATAATCTGCCACTCTGGTCCAGTGAGGGTTGGCAGATCGACCATATTTAGCATTCAGGCTTGAACCCTGGTCCGTGTTGCTACTACACTCCTGCTCATGACCACTCTGCTACAGAGGTCATTTGTAGAGAAATGGAATTATAAACTAATCATAGCATGGATTTGTTAATGGGAGATCATGCCTAACCAGTCTGATTATCTACTGAAACTAGATGCAAAGAACAACTTTGACATAATTTACTACTTTGATTTTAGCAAAGCTTTTGGTATATTTCTTATGAATTGACTTCTGCATAAATTGAAACAATATGGCAAGATGGTCTGTGTTGCTACTGCACTCCTGCTCCTGACCACTCTCCTACGGAGGCCGTTTGGATAGGAATGAAATTATAAACTAATCATAGCATGGATTTGTTAATGGGAGATCATGCCTAACCAGTCTGATTATCTGCTGAAACTAGATGCAAAGAACAACTTTGACATAATTTACTACTTTGATTTTAGCAAAGCTTTTGGTATATTTCTCATGAATTGACTTAATATATGAATTTTGAAAAAAAGTATTCAAGGTGAATAAAAGGATGGCTAAAGGTGGGATTTATTCAAGGCAGATAAAAAAACAGTTAATTGATAGGAGAGTGGCTATAAATAGCCACTTCTCTTCATGTATCAATGTCACAAGCAGAGCCTCACAAGATTTAGTTTTTGATCCCCTACTTTTCCTATATTTATTAGTGACATTGATTTAGGTCTTGCAAGTTTAGTATCTGAGTATGATGCTACACACTACTTATATAAATGCTGTATACATCTTGTAACATGAAGCTAAAATAGCTTTAAAGGCTATTTAAATCAACCCTCAACTATTTTTGTCAACTCTCATATTGTAACTTAGTTGCCAGTTCTTGGACTTGGTGTCTGGCCACTAGTGATGGGTACAAGTGATTAGTAATTGAGAGAGAGAGATTTTAGTAATCAAAATATTCATTCATTAAAATTCATTGTTAAGTTCATTTGGAATTTGAATAATGGAAAAATAGAAATTTTGGCTAGTTTAGTTTAGTTATAATAGGATTTAAAACTTGAGTAAGTGTATTTTTTACAAGGTTAGCCTTAGGACAGACAGCAGCTGGGATGAAGGCCTCTGGTATCCCCCCCACTAACCACCACTACCACAAAAAAAAAAAAAAAAAACCCAATATATAAAAAAAATTCCTTTTTAAAAGTTTACGTAAGTCATAAGAATAAAAATGAAAATACATAATAAAAATTATAATTTTAATGCAGCATTAAAATATGTACAAAAAGTTACACCTCTGTTCTAGCAACATCACTTCCTACTAGACAGGTTTTGTATAAATCCATGAAAGGAATAAGCAAACAACTATGCCCGACAGGATGTAGTTAAAAAAGACCCTCACCCAAAAATTGTGTTCAAGGTTAATGACTGACACTTGCTGTACCTTCCTCAATAGTCAGTTTTACTAGGGTAGTATTTGAACTAAAATTTTAGTTTTCATAAAGTAATTGGGTGAAAAGACCTGTCAAATGTAGTACAACCATTATTGCAACTTGTTTTACTTAGTGGTCATGCTACACCTCATAGGTGTTGCTCGAAAAAGTGTGCGCACGCACGCACGCACTTACATATGTATATATATTTTTTGTTTTATTTTACATACATAATATTAAATAGAAATATGTGTACCTGTGTCATTTTTGAAAAAAATTGTACACTCAATATTCTTAAACTTGAATGGAAGTGACTGACTGTATCTTATATACATATTATGAAGTAAGATAAAGAGAAATTTAGGTTTAGAGTACTGTATTGAACTGAAAAGATGGAGAAATATGAATTATAAATAAGTTATGGAAATTACATCTTCCAGCACACTGCTGCTGAAGAAAAACATAAATATATGTTTATTATACTCGTAGATGTACGAAATATGATAAGGTAAGTTGGATGTAGTGGTGACTGCATAAATTGCCAGAACTGCTACAAAAAAATACAGGATAGAAGGAAGGATAAGGAGCAAGAATAAAAGTATAAAGAAAATTTTATACTTATGTTAAAGATATTTAAGTGGTATATATGTCTTCTTGTATTCCACTTTCTTCTGTAATATAGTTTTTATGTATATTTTGTATATTCTATCTATCTTAATTTCATATATATATTTTTTTATATACAGGGTGATTCACTACCAGTGCGACAAACTTGCAGGAAGTGTAGGGGGCACAAAGACGAATCGGAATCACATAGCATTGCAGGGTCCGAAATGCCTTCGTCATGTGGTAGAGGACGTTGAACGGGAGGTCGCGTGAACAGCGATCTCGCTGGAAGTCAGCATTTGCGAACCGGTTTCTGAGGCAGTAGGATGGACGAGTATTCAAACGTTGAACTGGCCGACATGCACCTCGCGTGTGGAACTGCGGACTGTAATGGGCGTGCCGCTCTGCACTTAAACCAGGAACGTTTCCCGCACAGGCGTGCTCCTCATCATACGATTTTCGCACGTGTGCACAGAAGGTTACGTGAGACTGGTTGTTTCATGAGAGGTACCATGAATCAAGAGCAAACTACGAGGACACCAGACAATGAGGTGAATGTCCTACGTCTTGCAGAAGGCAATCCGAGTAAGAGTACTCGAGCGATAGGCCAACGATTGGGTATTTCCCAATCCACTGTATGGAGGATACTGTCAACAAACCAAATGAGTTCATACCATCTGCAACGCATCCAATCATTGGAGCCTGCGGATTATCCACTCCGGAGGACTTTTGCTACTTGGTTTCTTCAACAGAAATGGTTTGCAAATGCTGACTTCCAGCGGGATCGCTGTTCACGCGACCTCCCGTTCAACGTCCTCTACCACATGACGAAGGCATTTTGGACCCTGCAATGCTATGTGATTCTGATTCGTCTTTGTGCCCCCTACATCTCCTGCAAGTTTGTCGCACTGGTAGTGAATCACCCTGTATATACAGAATGTATAAATAGAAACACTTGCAAATTCACGCTTTTGAAATTTCACTTATTAGTGGTTTACACACTGAAAAATGGAATGACTTATATTTTCATGTTTATATTTAATGTTTGTAACATTTTTCTCCCTCAGAATTAATAAAAGTTTTGCCTAATTGAAAGTAACATTTAAAAGATTTTTTAATTAAAATTTTTGTATTAAAAAATAAAAAATAATGCAGTTCATTACTAAAAAAAAGTCAAACACTGGTATACTCCAGAAGGAATTCAAAATATCCAAAAAGTTTTTTTTGAAATTAAGAACAAAAATTTAATATCAGATGTCGTGTGACCACCTTTCTTAAAATGGGGAGCAAGATGAGACTACCAGTTTAAATAATATTATTTTTTTAAAGAATAATATTTAATTTTGTAAATTTTGTATTTTTATGAAAAACAAACTAGAAATTTATCAAAAACTGTGTGCTGTAAAATATTTTTCTTCCATAATCAGACACATCGAGAATGTAGAAGGAACAAATGTTGCCAACCAATGTTATTGTATACATTGATATATTTCATTAAATAATATTATATTTGATATACAAATGATAAACAAAAAATTTACATGATTAAAAGCCAATCTTGAAATTGATTGAACACATATTTAAAATAATCCCTCAAAGAATAGTAACAAATACTAACAATCATTTGGAATATCCTGAGCAAGAGAATATTTTACTAACTACTTATTGTTCAGAATGTTGTCCTTAGTGAGAAAATAATCACTATTAACTGATGATAAAATAAATCTATTAACCTACTAATCATTTGAATTATATGACCATAATCAAATGAATCAAGTGATTTGCTATAATCAAATGAATCTGTTATAGCTCTTGATGATACCAATCACTACTAGTTGTCCATGATGAGATAATATCTGGATGATAGGACTCTATTGAGAATAAGTAGCAGCATACTTCTTTGACAGAAGTGCTACTTAGCCAAAATTTAAGAGTAGACAACTCATGAAATGATTCACAGTATGTTGAGAGGTTGTATAATGGTTGCTCTTTGTGCAAACTTTAGTTTGCCTTTATGCATATAGCCACACAAAAAAAAAATGAAGCTTAATAGAAAAATCAATTAGGCTAAGTGAAAAATGAAATTTGTTCCAGAAGTTATAAAATTTATGTAATGTCATTGATCCCTGTAACGTGTGTAGGTAAAAGGCAAACTGAAGTTTGAACTTCACTTTATCTTTTAAGTTCTCCTTTGGTAGTGGCTAATATGCAGTGTAGCATTTTTAATTTGTCTTTATCATTAATGCTTTTCATAATATCTAATTTAAGAATTATTGATTCATACATAAATAAAACTAATTTATAGTTTGTTTTTTTTAACCTGAACAAGGAACATGAATTTTATATTTTGGTTTAAGATAGATATTGTAATTGTTATGAAAATTAAGATGACAATAATAAAAATTGAAAGAAAAATTAGAACAATAATATTGTAAATTCTGTGTTTAATTGGATAATCAGTAATATTCATTTTAAACTATATATTCAACTCACCGGCAGCCATCTGAAATCACAAGATATTACCAACATTTTTTTAGAGCACTCTCACCCCATTCACTAGAGGCAGCTTGAATTTTAAAAAGAGAAACTGTATCAGAGAATTATGTCAGGAAGCACTGTGAGTTACTCCAAAGTGAACAGAATGGGCAGAGCAAAGTAATGAAGTAGTGGGGAGGGGAATAGAGGTCAAATTTGATCCCTATGCAAACAATGGATTAATATTTTAACTTTATTTTTCATTTTAATCTAAACTCTTAATTTTTTAAAGCCAAAATGTTAATTTTTATATGAATGAAAATTGAAATTGCCATTTTTAAATACAGTACTACGTTTTGGTCTCCAGTCTAAAATATATACTTTATATATATATTTCCCCCCCTTATTTGTGTTTTTACTACCTAATTTTCCTAGTCAGGAAACACAAAAACTAATAATGACCATAGATAGTTTTACATGATTAAAATTAAATCTCGTAGAATATCTCCCGAACCAGTGTGCAAAATCAAGCTGTGATAGTGGTCACCTGGCAAAGGTCATTATGTTAACACCAGGGGCTCACATCTGGTGAGTATGGGCCTGGCACACCCAGGGGTTCTGAGCTGAACATCATTCTTCTCTCGCCGACCGGGCTAGCTGAGTGGGTAAAGTACCTGCCCAGCAACCCAAAGGTCGCGGGTTCGATTTCCGCCTCGGGCTTGGATCAAAGTACTGCAAAAACCTTGGGAGGTGCAATATGGCCACAGAAGCCAATGCGCCAACAACTACCAAATCAAAAAAAAAATCATTCTTCTCTTTCTTGGTGATTCCCTTCTTCTGTCTCTCTCACTCACTCACCGGGTAACTCAGAATTTTTTTTGACTGGTGCAACAAAAGCTTTAGGCTTCCTTGCACCATATGGCCAATAATAATAATAATAATATGTAGCCTATTTGCTATTCTAAATTGCCAGTGGGCATTTTAATAATTTGGTATATAAAAATGTGGTATTTGAATATACTGTTCCTTTTCATTTCAGGTTTGGACGGAAACCATCCATTATTATCAGTTATATACTTGCATGTATAGCAGGATTGGTATCTGCCTTTGTTTCTAGTTTTGAAGCATTTATATGCCTTAGATTTATTGTTGGTGCTACTATTATTCCAATTTCAGAGGATCCATATGTACTTGGTAAGTCTTCTATATTAAGATTTAAAAAAAAAAAAACCTTTTATGAACTGGCCACTAAATGACAAATTAAAATATGGTGGTTTAACAAAGTACCCCAGATTTTAACATTTCTATTTTTTGTTGGGGAGGGTGGGGGGGGAGTACATATACATGATGAGAAAGACTGTCTTTCCCAGTTTAAATCCTAAATATTCATATTGGTTCTATAAAATAATAAATTTTAACCAAAATTCTCAGTCGTACATCCTAATGGTCCAGTTCCTCTGTATCTTCATAAAAGAATAAAGGGATAAAGTAATGTTAAATATACTAACATTACTTTTTTTATAACTTATTCACTAATGACTTTATTATCTACCATATAAAAAACATCTCACTCTGTGTCTTTCTTTGCTTTTTTTTTTATTTGAAAAAAATATATTTGCCTCACTTGTGGCAATTTTTTAGTGTGGTTCTGTATTTAACCAACAAATTGTCAGAAAATGTTCATTTAATATCATCAGTCCCCACATGAGTGGTAATGTTTTCTTTACCCCCTCCAATCTGATAATCTGTTGGTAACACCATCGATTATTGCTCCTGGAAAACACATTCTGGTTCTATTCCAACTGTCTTTATTATAAAAAATGTTACTTGTTTTCCTGACAATAGTTTCCCATTAAAATTAAATCTTGAACCAGATGTGCACTTGACTGTTGTGTTTTAAGACCTGAATTGGAGGTGCATCACTTGGCAGGTCAGCGCTACTGGAGTCCTGACCAGTTCGCAGTTACATTTGTTTTTAGGGTAAGCACCCATTTCTTCAGTGACTGACATTCATCTAGTAATGCACCTAGTTTTAATTTGAAATTGGTACACTCCTTACATTGAGTGCAAAGAAAAGAATTATTAGTTTAGCTTGGTTTGTCTACTAGACAGATCTTAGAATACACCAAGTGGAGAGAAATCATGGGATACCTACCTAGTAATGGGTAGGCCCACCTTTTGCTTGGATAAGGGCAGTCACATGATGAGGCATTGAATTTACTAGTTCACGAAAGCGTTACACATTTATTTCCATCCATGATTGCTGCACCGCTATCCATAATTCCATTGCATTCCTGGGTGGAGGATCCAAAGCTCAAACATTACCTTTCCACAGCATCCCAAAGATGCTCCACAGGGTTCTTTTCCGATGAACAGGGAGGCAATTTCATGGTGGTAAAATCTGCGGAATGCTCTTCAAACCATGTTCTAGTTACCACAGCTCTGTGGGGAAGTGCATCGTCCTGCATGAAGAGTCCATTGCCCTGTAGGTGCACAAACCATGAAGGGATGCAGATGGTCTGTGAGGATGAACACGTAACCTGGACTGTTCAGAGATGCCTCTAGACATACCAGGGATCCCAACGTGTGCCAGTTGAACACACTCCAGACCATTACTGACCGTCCACCTGCCTGAACAGTTGACATAAGGCAGCGTTTCCCAAACTTCTTTAGTCATGGAACACTTTTCATCTCACAATATATTTACAGAACACTTATGAAACATAAGTTTAGCAGAAACCAAAGAAATGTTTGCTAATATTTTATTACGTACGACGCATTGTGCATCAGGAGCATCTTTATTTCCAACACATGTAGAGCCGAAATTCAAATAACTGTCATCATACTTTCGTTTTGGTTTTTTATTAGTTGGTTCCTGTTTTTTCACTTCAAATTTTTGGGGAACAAAAGGCTATGATTGTTCATCCTCACTTTGAAGTGTGACAATATTGTGTTCGTTTTCATCGACCACAATTGTAATACTGTAATAAGAGAAGCAAGTACTAGAAGTACTTGCTTCTCTTTTTGCAGTTCCTTTTTTCAACCCCCAAATCCATGGTCATTTATTTTAATAATAATATTTTGAAATACTGATAATTATCAAAATAAATTTATACAAGGAAGTGAATTTAGTTATGATATCGGTTCGCTTACCCCTCTCATTCAACCCGTATACTCCAGACTAAATTGCATACAAATGGCATATTAGATCAATACATATCTGCTTTTTCATAGATATCATTACCTCTACGCATACTTCTCTATGCAAAAACCCACCAAAATAAAGTGTTCCGCGGTCTATTTGATTATTAGTCTATGCCAGTATATCAATAACTGAAAAAAAAAAACAATATTAAAAATTATAATGATACAAAAGTGGTGTATGCTACAAATAAACAAAATTTATTTATTTTATTTTATTTTTTTAATTATTAATTACGATTTTTCATTTTCATGGAACACTTATTCACAACTCATGATACACAGTTTGCGAAATGCTGACATAAGAGGTGCATTAGCATTAGTAGAGGTATATGATGCAAGAAAGCAAGCTTATGCAGCATCAGCCAAAAAAAAAACCTTCCTTTTCACCCCTCTGTTCGTTCAAAATACCTGTCCAGCTGAGCCTTAAATTTATTTAGGCTATTTACTTCCATAACAAGGGATGGAAGTTGTTCCACCAACTACCCACTGGCTAAAGGCAAATTTCTGCGCATCTATCCTACATCTGTCTTTCCTCAATCTGAATTTATGCCCTCTCAGGTTATTATTCTGAGCAAGAGGAAGAATCCCATCAGCATTGAGCATGCTGAAACCATTCAGGGCTTTATACACCTCAGTCAGATCACCTCACCTGTGCCTAGTCTCCAGACACTGCAATTTGCAAAACTTAAGCCTTTTTTCGTAAGAGCAACTCTTTGTTTCATTCACTAATCTTGTTGCCCTTCTCTGTACTCGTTCCAGCAGCTCTACATCCTTCTTGAAATGAGGCCTCCAGACCTGTATACAGTACTCAAGGTGTGGCCTGACCATTGCCTTATACAAGGGAATAATCACCTCCTTATCCCTGCTAGAAAAATTTCTGTATATCACTGACAAGACACCATGAGCTACTCTTGCAGTCCATCTACACTGCTCAGAGAACTTCATATCTGCCTGCACAATTACCCCCAGGTCCTTTTCATTCTCTACCACTGTCAGTGTAGTACCACAGAGTTGATACGTTGCTCTGGGGTTACTGTTTCCCATATGGCACCTCCGTAGCCAGGTGCGCAGGAGCGGCAGTGCGTAGCACATGCTTCTTGATTAGATCGGGGTTCGAGCCCGTGACCACCAAATACAGAGAATGACCACCGCATATCCTCGGAGCAATATGGCCTTAGTTGCTAATGCTCCTAAAAACCAAAATAACAATAACTGTTTCTCATATGTAGTACTTTATATTTGTCAATGTTAAACTTCATTTGCCACCTCTCAGCCCATCTGCTCAACCTTTCCAGATCCTGTTGCAGCAGCATAGGGTCAGTAGTGTCCTTAACAACCCTGCCAACCTTTGTATCGTCTGCAAACTTTGACATTAAGCTTGATATACCATCATCAATATTTATAAATACAGAAAACAATAATGGACCCAACACTGAACCCTGAGGGACTCCACTAATAACATTAGCCCACGATGAGCAGTGTCCATTGATTACCACTCTCTGTCTTCTCCCTCTCAACCATCCCTTTATCCATAGCAGCAATTTGCCTCCAATGCCACACTGCTCCAATTTGTGCAGCCATGTTCAACAGTATCAAAAGCCTTTCTAAGATCCAAATATATAATATCAAAGTTATTCCCTGCATCCAGTTTTTTTTTATGCCTGCACCATAGTATCCAATCAAATTGATCAGGCAAGACTTTCCCTTAACAAAATCATGCTGTGTCCGAGCTATAACTGAAGTCTTGTTTAGATGATCCTGCAGTGCTTCTTTAACCAGTGCCTCCATTAATTTTCCTGGAACAGAAGTTAAACTCACAAGTCTATAATTACTTGTGTCAACCTTTGATCCTCCATTGTGAATTGGGGTCACATTTGCACATCTTCAGTCTATGGGTGCTCCCCTGAGTCCAAAGAAGCTCTCATAATTATGGCTAAGGGTTTGCTTCTTCCTTTTCTGCCTCTTTTAATATAACTGGATAGATCCCATCCACCCCAGGTGCCTTTTTTATGTTTATCCTCAACAATTTCTCCTTCACTTTCCTCTCAGTTATTATAAAATCATCTAGCTCACTACCAGAGTTTGCTTCACCTCTGGCATTCCCTTTCCTGAATAACTCCTCATGTGTGAATATAGATGCAAAATACTCATTTAGTTTGTTTGCCACCTGAGCAGGATCCTCAACTGTTGAACCATCAATATCCAGTGGACCAATCTGATTCATCCGTCTCCTTCTACAGTTTACATAGGTAAAGAACTCTTTTCTGTTTTTCTTTGCATCCTTTGCCAAGGATTTCTCATAATCTGCTTTTGCCTGCCTAATCTTCTTTGTGACTTGGTTACAGACCTGCTTATATCTATCATAGGCTTCCATGTCATCCATTAATTTATGTATCCCATGCATTTATCTTCTCTGCCATATGTCTCATTAGTTCATCTGACATCCATTTAGGCCTAAAACCTTGAACAATATTTCTTAGTTGGTATGTAAAGCCTAGTAGCTTCCAAGATAAGTTCTTTGAATGCTTCCCATTTTGAATTTGGTGTTGGTAACATCATCAGTTGGTCCCACTGTATAGAATTTAAATACTGTCTCAGACCATGTAGTCGCCTTTACGAAAGCAATAACCCTTCCCTTTACCCCTGTTGGTAGTTACCTCTCTGAGTAAATCCCACTTCAGCACACTGTGATCACTGCCACCTAGTGGTTCCTTTATCTGCAGATTCTTAATGGATGAAGAATCTGCAGATAATCAGATATAGGTAATCACTACTGATAATCAGATTAAGAGTATTACTCCCTCTAGTTGCCTCCCTAACATGCTGATGTAGAAAACAATCATCCAATAAATCCACAAAAGCCGTGCTAGTGTGTGAGTGACCAACCCACAAATTCCAGTCAATATCTGGGAAATTAAAATCCCCCATTATAAGACTCTCTGATTTACTGGCCCACTCTATTTCCCTGTGCAGTTTCTTATTATACTCATCAGAGTCCTTAGGCCTATAGCACACTCCTATTCTCAATTTTGATCTCCCAATGCTTATGTAACACCTAACTGACTCGACACTGCACTGTCCAGCGCTGTCGAGTGGCTGCACTTCCTCAGATTTTATCTGTTTCTGAACTAATAGCATAACCCCTCCTCCCTTCCTATCCTTTCTGTACACATTGTACTCCCCAAATTCCAGTTCTGCATTCCTTATATCTGTGTGACACCACATCTCTTATATCCCAACAATATCTGCCTTTGATGTTTTGAGTAATACATCAAATTTATTTACTAAACTCCTAGCATTGGTGTACACGCAAGTATACATGCACCTGTTCCTATTCTTAGCTACCCTAACCCATCCCATGTGTTTACTTGTACTGCAATGACTCCCAGCAGTCTCTTAAATATCCTGCATCTTGATTTCCAGACTGCTGCTCATTCCAATAGAAGCAGTGCAAGAATCACTTTCATCTCTGCCAGTGTCTATTGTTAATCTATTAGTCCTTGTATCCCCCCCCCCAAGCTAGCAGTTTTCCGACTCACCTAACACTGCCTCGATAGCATCAGCAAATATTCTTGCACCCTTTCTATTTAAGTGTATCCCATCCCTGTAGAAGCAGTCTCTCCTGTTAACAAGTACAGACCAGGCTGAAAAAAATTCTACCCCTTGAGCCTTGCACAATCTTTCCAGGGCTGAATTGATCGACAAGGCTCTCATCATATATTCCCTACTATTGTGTCTGGGCAGAATTGCAGACACTTTCAAATTCAATCCTAATTCACGGCTTTTTTTCAACAGTGACCTGTTCTTGTTAATTAATTCTGCCGGTCTCTTACTCTTAATATCATTTGTGCCAACATGTACAACTATATCACCTTTTGTGCCCTTAAAAGATGATATCCACTCTACAACGTCATCAATCTTTGCCCCCTGGCGGGCATACCCTGGTCCTGTTCCACCTATCCTTTTTACAAAGCATGTTCCCCGTTTCCCTGACAGTAGTCACTAACAACTAGTAGTTCCTGTGGGATCAACACATTCTGCCTTTGGGGTTGCCGCTGTGTTGCATGATGACCAAGTGCAAGCTCTGGCATTGATGTAGGCAGCTGAGAGCTTGATGGGCCCCTCAGTTTAGATCCTTCGAGGGCATCCACCCTGTCCTTCAAGCTCTCATATAGGCCCATAACAACGCTGAGTTGTCGCCTGATTTCCTTACACTCCTTACATCGCGCACACACAAAGACATCCCCCATGGCAATATTATATCCTGTACCCGACTGCTCCACAAACATCGTGAAAGCAGTGCATTTTAAAAGGCTGTGATTCAGAGGGCAGCTGCCCCCCTCAGTTCTCTCCTGAGTCACAGCACTCCCATTAGCTTGAGCCTTTTGCTTTGCTGCTCTGGTCTGAGTCATGATTTCAATTTAATTTCAATTTCAGTACAAAATTATAACCCTAAACTTGTATCCCAACACAGTTATAACGCTATATATATATTTTTCAGTATCGAGTATTATCTGCGAGTTCCATTTATATAACTTCCGTATCAAGTTATGTATTAATTAAGTATGTTACGTTTGTAATCTAAGTTGTTATATGTATTTAGTTAAAAAGTACAATTTAATTGACAGCGAAGTTTAACAAGATTAATAGATTTTACTGATTGATTGACAATATTATATTATATACTATACTATACTAAACTTACGCTATCTAGTTCAGGATATAATGTTGTATCGTATAACAATGGCGGCAAGTTACAAAGCTATCTTGATTTACCATAGATTTACAAAGGTAAATCTATGGACACTTAAGTATTAAGTAACTTGCAAATCTTGCTGTCTCAATTCAGAATAAACTAAGTATCCTGCCTAGGTCTATAAGCTACTTATAGAAAATAATTTGATATAACAATTGGTCAGTAAAGCGGCTAAATATGGCTAAAAAACTTCTCGTTCTGCGGAGCTGCAACTTGTAACACGTGGATTTGATACCCTTACCGATAATACTAAGTAATACCTACAAAATCTCTATCCAAGTTAAATTTTATACTAAGTATCATAACTAGGAATATAAAGCTACTCTAGAAAATAAGTTTATATGCCAATTTAAGCTAATAAAACAGAAAAAACTTCTCTATTCTAGGAGCAGTAAAAAACTTTGCCTGCACAAGGCTACTCTCATTCTCAAGCATGTTCGAGTATGTTCTTGTACTCTCGTTCTCAAGCATCTGCAGTTTCCACCAGATATGCACCCTCCTGTCCACTTGAAATAACTGGAAACGGGACTCGTCAGACCAGGAGACCCGTCTCCAGTCATTCAAGGTCCAGTGTCGATGTTCTTTTTTCGCTCAGTTTAGGCATAGTCCTGTGTCATGGTGTTAGCAATGGGACTCTGGTGGGTCGACGGCTCCCATAACCTATTGCAGCTAATGCTCGCCTGATGGTCTTGGTGGAGACATTTTTGCGACTTCTCTCTCATTGAAGTTGGAAGTGATTTGTGCCACTGTTGCTCTCCGATTGGCTGAAACAACGCGAGACAGACGTCGGCAGCCACATTCATCCACCACCTTTCTCTGCCCACTGCGCTGTCCAAGAAGAAATGTTATTCCGGAAATGGTGCATTCCCGACACACTCTTGATACTGTCGAATGGGGATAGTGCAATTTCTGTACCACTCCTGTAATAGAGTGACCCATGCATCATGCACCCACCACCATCCCTCCTTCAAAATCTGTTAACTCACAACATTTATCCATACTGACATTGAAATTCCATCTACTTGAATGCAGTGTACCTATATACCTGCCAAGCAGTGGGTTCGTCCACTGGCAAGAGGGGTGACAGCATTGCATTGCCCAGGAACCAGGTATCCCATGAATTCTGTCCTTTCAGTATACATGCCACAGGCTATATTAGCAACAAACTCATGACTCGCACTGAAATTCCAGCAGCCATTTTCATCTGGGTCATGATATCCTTGACAGTGATACAATATTAGAGTTATCTTATATGATTTTGATTTATGATGAGATTCATAAGAATTAAAAACCAGCTGTTCACAAATGTGCCAATATATTTCGAACTCAGCGGGTACCAAATTGTAAAACTTTTGCTGCTGTGAAGAGACAGACAACTTAGGGAAACTGATATGCTAAAACCATTATGAGTAAATTTTTTTAGAGGGAGAGATATTAAAGAGTAAACTGAGCATCACAATGTGCATGTGATGCTTAGTTTTTCAGCCATGTTATTCTCAACTTTGAAAACACCTGAGCAAAAGAAAACTTGCATACGTTCTTAGTACTTGTTATCAACCTGCCTTTTTTTTTTTTTTTTCCTTTAATGTCTAGTGTGTCATTTTTGGGGACAATCTTAGTAGACCTTATATTTTAATTTGTGGGAGCAATTTGTAGAAACTATTGGAAGACACCCCTTGACAATTGGCAGACGATGTGGTTTATGCATTAGAGAAACTGATAGCTTTTCACCTCACATTTCCCATGACATTTCTGAATTTTTAGATAAAGATTAAAATAACTACTAGAGCAGTCGGAACAGTACCTCTGTGCAGTGGCCACCACGATCACCTCATATTGCACCTTTAGATTATTTTGTATGGGTCATGAAACCCATGGTTTATTCTATGCATATTGCCACAAGACAAACTGATAATTTGCATTTTGGAAGCTGCTGAAACCATTAAGAATAATGCTGAAATGATATGAAGTGCAATGAGTGTGGATTTGTCACACTCATTTTCCTTTAAGAGGTTTATTTCAGTTTGTTTATATGTTTTCTAATTCATGATTAATGTTTAACATGTTCACTGCTTCCTCATGCAGAGACATACCCCATTGCAATATTGGATTTTTAATCCACTTGGAGAGAAAACGCACCTAACTTGAACTTTTTCTTCCAATTTGACAGAATAAAAACTGGAATATTTTATCAAGCAGCCTTCACTAGAGAGCAGCCCACACAGGAGAGAAGAATTTTTTATTTTTGAAAATAACTCCATTTATTTGTAGAATAAATGGAAATTTTTATATCTATATTTGTGTTAAACATGTATTTAGGTTAATTTGTTAATCATCATTGGTATTATAAACAGGTATTATCTCAAAGGTATTTGAGGCATAAATTTCATAGAAAAAAATAATGTGGGTAGATTCTTAGAAAAAATTTAGGGATATTTCAACAAAATAAGTTGAATATCACTGTTCTGTATAGAATATTCAGTAGTCATTAAAATTTACTAATAGAAATTTAAGCAATGGAGCTGCACCTGTGAGGTTCCTCTTGAAAATAATGAGCCCATGTTAATTGTTCACTGAAGATTAATATCATGATTTTCTGTACCTTTCTAAATACAGTATAATCATATTTTTGCTTGGTACTTTTTTTTTTTTTCACACAGTTGTAGCATAAAAAAAAGTTCTGTGACACCATGTTTTTGTTCTTCTTTTATGCATTATATTGCAATGTCAGTGGGAACATTATAGGTTTCCACCGACACTGAAAAGTGTGGAATTGTTTTGTTTCTACTTCAAGTTATTTATAGAACTTTCTCGTGTGATCAAGCAACATAATATATCTATCCATTTGGGTAGTAATGTGTCTTAGATGAGATATTTTTGAAAGATTCATTACAATTTTTGAATAATAAATGTATTTTCATTCAAACATAGAAGGTGATATTAAACTATTTATACACATAACCATAAATATATGCACACCTGCATATTTTAAATTTCACACAGTTTACAGTTTTTTAAACTGTAAAATGGAAGAGGCCAATGGTTTCATCTGTATATTTTATATCTCTAAAATGTTTAATAAAATGTGTAAAAAAATGCATCATTTTTTAAACATTTAAATTTTTTATTAAAAACTAAAAAAATTTACCTACAATAACTATTGTAATCTATTAAAAAAAAAGAGGAATTATTAGTATATATACTTCAAGCAAAATTAAAAAAAACCAAAAAGTTTTCCAGAAATTAAGAAGGAAGTTTGGCACCTGTCAGGTTATATGCCATTGGCTTTGTTACTTTATAGGGCACCATGGCTGCAGGTTTAAACAAAGAACACTGTTTTTGTAAATCTTCCTTTCAAAAGGTATTCAGTGACTGTCTCTTCTCCAATGGATAAGTACAATTTTTGCATTAAATTTTTCTTTTCTTTTATTATTGACTTTGTGTATTTGCAAGATATAAATAGAATATTTCTGATAATTTATTACTTTTTAGGTTTAGAATATATTGGTGTTAAGAAGAGAACACTGACAACCGTGATCTGGTGTACAGGATATATCTCCTTTTCAGCATTGTGCCCTTGGATTGCTTACTCCCTTAGAGACTGGAGGATGTTATGCATTGTAACAACAGCACCGGTATCTTTTATGATACTTTGTGGAGCGTAAGATTTTAATATGTATTTTTATCTTAAGCATCATCAGTAATTGAACCTGATCAGTGCCAAGTTGTTGTTTGTTTGTTTTTCAGAACTATGCCTAATTCCTATAGTATGTTTAAAAAAAATTTCATTTAACCAAATAATCAAGATAAATATTCTTATTCAGATATCTGGCAAAATGCACAATATATCAGAATTGATGCTTCCCAAGATAAATCTAAAGTGCCATTGAGCAGAAATATTGGAATATATATATTACATTGTGTTTATTTTATATTATTGTGCATATATGTTATTATTTAAAATAATTAAATGCACAAGGCATAATACATTAAGAATTTAATATCTATATAATATCGGTGTGTAGATACACCATAGACAACTCTTAAACTAGTTAAACTCTTAAACTCAAACAAATGATGCCTACAACAACTCTAAAGTAGTTGTTGTAGGCATCATTTGTTCTTTCTCATATTGTGCTCTGCCTTCACGACGAGTTGCCATGATATTGCACTACCTCGAATAAGTAACGCTTCACTAATAGAGAAGACTATTGTTACTTATTCTCAGTGAGTACCACCACCCAGACATGTTTCAAGGCTATTGGCCTGTCATCAGTGGGTGAGCAGATACCCTGGTATTGCAGACATGACGACCAGTTGTGAAGATAATCACACAATATGAGAGATGCCAAAAGGTGTATATGACAATATTTAAAATAATTAAATGCATAAGGCATAATACATTAAGAGTTTAATATCTATATTGGTGCAGAATGCTTATGGTAAGCATTCTGCACCAATTCCAACAGATTCACACCCTTCCTAAAATGAGGTTGGTATTCAAGGCAATGGTTAGTACTCAAAATGAGGCCTAACCATTGCCTCTTTGTCACTTGCTCGCACAGTTCCTGTATATATCATTCATAAAACCCCATCAGCTGTCCTAGCAGTCTGTCTACACTGCTCAGAGAACTACTTTGTGCAGTGTTCTCCCAGAAAATTTTGCCAGCTGGGTGGTATTATGAATAACTGGGCAGAGAAGTGTAATACTTCACAACATTATGAAATTTTCTGTTATTTATAAATGTGACTTAAGCGATCTAGAGCAAAAATGAATTGCATAATTTAACATTATATGCTCCTGTCGCATTGACCTCGATCGCATAGTATGTTCGAATTAATATTGATCGAGATTAGTGAGCAGTACCGTACAGTACCGCGAGAATCGCTTAAATTTTAACCAGGCAGTCAGTTAGATTCACCAGACGGTGCGTCCATTCAATAGGTCCTGAGGAGAACAATGTTGTGTTAGACTATACAATTACCCTTAGATCTCTTTTGTTCTCCACCATCTTGATTGTGGTACCACCCAGTTGGTATGTTATTCTGGGATCATTGCCACTTATGCAGTACCTTGCATTTATCAAGGTTTAAACCTCAAATGCCACATCTCAGTGCATCTGCCTAATTATTTCTAATTCTTATTGCAGTGGTGTGCTTTCGTTAACCACTCTACCAACCTTTGTATCAATAGCAAACTTAGACATTAAACATGTTATGTATTCATCGATATCATTAATAAATCTTCAAAACAGTGAGGCCCAGCACTGAACCCTGTGCCCTCCACTAATAACATTAGCCCAAGAAGAGCAGTGCCCATCAGTGACCACTCTCTCTCTCTCTTCCACTTAATCTCTTTATCCATAGCAGTAACATGCCCCCAATGCCATTGAATTAATGAATCTGTATGAATTGGAGTGAAGTCACCCTTGCTCCAATTTGTGCAGCAGTCTTTCTTGTGGAACAATGTTAAAAATTTTACTGAAGTCTAACTATATGATGTAAAAATTATTTTTTGAATCCAATTTCTTGGTTTTATATAATATATAATGATTGATCAGACAAGATCTCTCCTTAACAAATCTATGCTGTGATTTCCATTTAATTTCATTCCTGTAAAAATGATCCTGCAATACTTCTTTAAGCACTGACTCCATGATTTTTCCAGGAACAGAGGTCAAGCTTATAGGTCATACTCACTTTTCCCTTTGATCTCCCTTTATGAATAGGAGAGAGATGTTTGCACATCTCCAATGTATAAGGACTTCCCCTGAATCCAAGAATCCTCTTATAAGCACTAAAGGGGAAAGGTTTACCTACCTCTCTTGCTGCTGCTTTTTATATAAATGGGGAGGTTTCATCAGCCCAGGTGCTTTATTTAATTGCATATAGATATTCCTGGACTGGACTGCCCACAATATAAAAGATTATATAGTAGCATCCACATGCTTCCTGCTGACAGGAGACCAACTCCTGTGGCCACTGTGCTGGCACTGGCCACAATTTTGCAGAATGCCCAAATAAGGATAAACCACCTACCTGTGCTAATTGCAAGACAAGAAAGAAACAAGCTAATCATTCTCACTGTGACAACAGATGAGATGTCAGAATATACCAGAGCCATAGACCTCATAATCAAAACCAGATCAGATTATGAATAACGTGCCCAAAGAGGGAATGAACAACAGAGTAACAACTACAGTTATGCAACTGCTGTCAAAGTTCACTCATGGTGATGAGCGAACTAGCTAAAATCATTCAGAAAAAGAACCCTCAAATATTATGTACACAAGGACCCTATACTTACAAGGGCATTATCAAAGGGCCTCCCAGACACTTCTAGAATCATACCTGCAAACATCTCTACTACTAGACAAGGTGGCAGTACTGTGGCTCGGTGCTGGGCTGCTGTTGTTGTGGCTTACAAAAATATTACCGTTACCAGAATCACTAGCTTTTGCAGGGAACATGCTGCATGTGTCTGCCTTGATGATACATTTGGCAGATTATTTATAGTTTCTCTCTACTGCCAGTGCAGTCAACGGCATCAAGGTATACAACCATTCCTACATACAACCATCCCCGGAGCAATATTGCTTTATTTGCTAATGCTCCTAAAAACCAAATAACAAATAAACAAACAAACCTACTATATACGGATCAAGTTCTTCACAGATTGAGAGGACAGGAAGTCATTTTTGTCCTGGATGCCAATGTCAAATCTACCCTGTGGAATAGACCAGTCACAGATGACAAAGGAGCAGCATTAGAGGACCTAATTATAAGGCACAATCTCCACATAGCAAACGCTCCAGGGCACCCTCCAACCTGCAACACACCTACAGGTCAAACGTATCTAGATATTACCCTCACAGCCGCAAGCCTCCGTACCAAAATATAGGAATGGAATATATACCCAACATTGACAACCAGTGACCATACAGTACCGAAAACAACTCTCTGCCACTTAATCTCTCCTAAGAAAGGACACCACAGACATCACAAGATATAAACCAAAACAGGCAGACTGGGAAAAATTCTCTGAAATTATTAATAACAACCTAACTGGCTCCCAGGCACTTGACATTGGTAACCACCGCACCATGTTCCTTGGTGGACTGACCAACTCACTTCCACCAGGAGGCATATGTGAGCCGCTGCCGAAGGGAATATCAACGAACACGCAGGAACAAAAATAGAGATCCCAACAAAATCGATTGCTTAAATGAAAGGTATAAAATACTGACAAGAGAATTCCATAGGAAATCTATACAGAGAAGGTGGTGGCATGGGAATGCCTTGTGGAACAGACAACAAGCACTGACCCTTGGGGCCTGGTCTGCATGCTCATTATGGAAAAGATCAACCCAGGAGAAAATTCTCAACAGTGACAACATCAACAGGATCTGACACAGTAAGGTGGGAAGACTCCATAGGAGTCATTCTCAACTCCATTCTAGCCAATGATTACACAACTCAGGAAAATCCAATTCAAGCAGAACTGAGACGACAACGCTTATGGATGCCGAATTATCAGAAGTAATTCAGTTGTGAAACAATTTTATTGGTTGAAGGAGCTGTCCTATGACAAAGAATGCTAATTCAACCATTTGTATCCAACTTTCATTATGGTCAGTGATGTAACTAAGAATTTTTCCACCAATGGTCAAACATCTAAAAATGTCTTTGCTTTTGATTAATTTTATTTATCGAATTATTATTTAATAATTATATTAAATTAATATTTTATCAATTGATTAATTATAAGTATAATGTTAATTAAATTATTAGTATTAATATTGGTCATACTATGCAAGGAGGCTAGGCAATGTTGCACCAGCCAAAAAAAAAAAAATAAATAAATAAACAACCTATGTTTTCCTTCCTCCTTTAGGGAATATCTTCTTAAGTTTCTTTCTTTCCTGTATTGTATGTTTTGGACAGGACCTTGAAATCAGGAAACCATGCAATTATAGCACTTGAACATTTCTTCCTGGTAGCAGGGAACAAAACTGCTCAAGATGGAAACAAATATATTCTTTCCTGAGGAAGTGAACCTCTTTTCTTTTTTCTAACCAGAAAAAAGACAAATGACTCATAGCTTTTTCTTTCTTTCTTTTTTTTCCCCAATCACTTATAGTTGCTCTCATGGGAAGTGCATTAGTGACCTTGATGAGCTGATTACTGATGTCAGTTGTTACCACTGCATCAGATAGATGGGTTCTAGTCAAGATTTATTGTGACATTGCTTGTGAGATAATTAGAAAATCCATATATATGTATTTGATCAGTTTATGTAGGTCTTGGCAGTGGGCAGAGATAGTGATATTCATGTTGTAAAACATTCTGCTTATCCTTATTGGCTCATCAGCTTTTTGATAGCAGTGGACTTGTGCTGATTGAAGATTTAAAGTGCTCAGAAGAAAGCAATGTCTCCAGATGATTTCCATATTTGTTTGGCTTTCTTGTTTCAATTAAAGCAATGTCAGTGGCTGTAAACAGAAGCAATCCATCTGGAGTAAATATCTGCAGTGGTAATGCCACAATCAGATAATACATGGCAGACATGGCAAGTAAGCATCACTATAGGCTAAGGAACTTCAGAGACGTTATGTTTTTCAGAGATTTATAATGGGGAACATGAGTATTTGATGGTCTAGAGATATAGCAAAAGTAAAAATCACCAATATTTTCAAGTTAGTGATTGGCAGCAATGAAAACAAGATTTAGGAAATGCTATCCTCTTTTGAGCTGAGAAAACTCTTTTCATAAGAACTTTTTTTAATATGTAAATTATCTAGAAAATAGTGGTAATTACTAGTGGCTCAGTAAATTAAAAAAACTGGTATGACTGCTAATCGTATTCTTGCTTTACTGTAAATGCGATTTCTTATTTAAAATTTTTTATGTTGACTGTATTACTAGTGACATGTACACTCCATGACTTTTCAGATACTCCAAAACTGAAAAGATTTGATGCCTGCCTTGGATGTGGATTTTGCCTGATTTTGAAAATCAGGCTTTATCTTCAAAAAATTTAGCACAGTGTCAGACAATATTTTTTATTTGCATTAGCCTTTACAAAAATACAACAGGTTTGTTGTTTCACTATAGGTAATAATGACATTTTCTGAACAGTTTTATTCCAGAATCTGCAGGGTGGTTACTGACGTGTGGAAGAAGAAAAGATGCTGCAGAGATATTAAAAAGAGTTGCATGGTTTAATGGGACAACGTTACCTCAGGAATTCGAAATGCCTACAGAAGTAATGTCATAACAGAATTTCTCTTAAAATTTAATATTTTTCATTATTTATTAATATAATTTAAGTGTTTAGTTTGAAACTTGAATATTGTTTCAATATGTATATTTCATCTAAAATGTCTGCTTATGCACTCTTTCTTCTACTAGTGCAAGTTTGACCAACATGAGCTTTTCTTTTTATACTTTGATTTGACTAACACAAACACATTTTGAACAATGTGAACACTTAATGA
Source organism: Mastigoproctus giganteus (assembly GCF_048544385.1). NCBI lineage: Eukaryota > Metazoa > Arthropoda > Arachnida > Uropygi > Thelyphonidae > Mastigoproctus > Mastigoproctus giganteus. The sequence continues at coordinate 53,391,862 of NC_143580.1, read as the reverse complement.
GACTGACTATATTTTACAGCCATGTCACCAACAGTTTTAGACCAAAGTGGGGTCCCTCAAGGTTTAGTTCTAGAGCTTGTTTATGATCTTGAAGATACATATGAGGGAATAAAGCATACAGTGTTGAAATTTGTAGGTGGAGAGAGCGTAATCATGCAAGTCAGGTTGTTCATCTTCAGATTTATTGAGTAAGATTAGTAAAGGGGCATCTAAATGAAGCAGGCTTACTAAGGGTCCAACATCCCAAATATTGGAAACAAAGTGTTTCCTTTTGGGGAAAGAAACAGTTTTAATTGAATGATAAGTGGAATTTTATGTCAGGTGAGTTTAAAGCACACAAAAAAGTACATAAAGTGAGACTTAGAAAGTAAATCTTTAAATATTTATTATATTTAAAGATTTAATCTTTTACTGCTGCACTCTGAACATATATGGTTTAACACAAGCACACATGATATACATATAAATCACATAACTAATATTTGAAAATGTTGTAACAACCAGTTTTGGTTTTATGCAGTGTTTCAAGCTTTTTTTTTTTTTTTTTTTAATTTAATTAGGTTTTTGTACACATTTCTTTGTGGAACATAAAGATAATTGGATAGAATGGAATTGAGGCAGAGAAAATATGATCCATTTATTTTAATAAAGAAATAAAAGAACACAAACTCTCAGTGGGAATATTTGCTATACAGAAGTTGTTTGCTTTATAGCTAGAGGTGAGACAATTTGCCTGTATTTAAAATTTGGAAAAGATGTTACAGAGTACAGGCAGTATATATATTCCTTTATTATCTGAATAAAAAAAATAACAAACAAGTACATTGTGTTTTCAGAAAAACAGCTGTGTCTGCTCCATATTAATATTCAAATAAAAGAGAAAGTTTATAAAATAAACTCAAATAGTCTTCATTATAAAATTTACAGCATTAAATAGAATCCAGTTTCCAAATTCAATTCCAGGTTAGTTATATCTTTGGTCTAGATTGCAATCCTCCAGTGAATACTGTTCCGTAGATCACTGTAATCCAAATCCTTGCTATCCAAAAGCTCAACAAATATCTACACTATTGTCTTTTCCCACACGTTCTGCACAGGTTGATATTGAAGCTGTTTACGTAGGTGCCACCACTCTTACAACTTCTGTATATTTGCTATACAGAAGTTGTTTGCTTTATAGCTAGAGGTGAGACAATTTGCCTGTATTTAAAATTTGGAAAAGATGCAGACACAGCAGACAGCTGTGTCTGCTCCATATTAATTATGACTTAGCCATTATAACACCCAATGGTGCCTCCGTAGCCAGGTGGGCAGGAGCAGCAGTGCATAGCACACGCTTCTTGATTAGACCGGGATTCGAGCCCATGACCACCATATACGGAGGATGCGGAAAGGTCAGGGAATGACCACCACATATCCCCGGAGCAATATGGCCTTAGTTGCTAATGCTCCTAAAAACCAAATAACAACAACACAACACTCAATATTCATGTGACAAAATTGGATTAATTTTAATGCAGCTGAAAGTTGACAAGGGGAACAATAATGACAGAACGAATATATTTTATCCTTTTAATAACCTTAAAATTATTTAAAAAAAAAAAAAAACAAAAAAAAACCCCACAGACTCTTGACATAATGTCTGAATTTGTAAAGCTTGTGATACTACAATTAGAAAGAAAGACCTTTCCCTGAATCCAAGGATGCTCTCATAATTATGACTAAAGCCTTGCTTGTGTCCTTTGCTGTCTCTCTTAATGATTGGATAGATTTCACCTGCCTCAGGTGCCTTTTTTACATTTATCCTCAACAATTTCTCCTCCACTTTCCTTTCAGTTATCACAGTCATTTAGCTCCTCGTTAGAGTGTGATAAACTTCTGGCATCCCCTACCATAAAAAAATTCCTCATGTGTGAATGTGGATGCAAAATGCCTGTTCAATTTGCCCACAACCTGGTCATCAACAGTTAACTCATAAACGTTGAATGGCCCAATGTGATTCAACCTCTTCCTTTTACCATTAACACGTTGAATGCTGACTACGAGCTAATTCGTACTTGGCGATCTGGCCCAGGACTACGAGTTAACTCAGACTGGTATGACTTGCCTTTCAGGCGCAGCTACAAGTATATTCGTAGCAAATGTGTGCAACTGATGGATAGTTGGCTTCTGGTATAAGAATGAAAAATCAACCACAGCATCAGAAATCAGAATTTATTCACAAAAAGAAATGTTTTCTTCACACAAAGAACTAGCTTCTCTTAGCGCACTGGACAATAATAGTGTGTTCTGTGGCATTTTTTATTTCTCGTACATACTCGACACGGTTTAGTCAGGCGTGGTTTTTTTTTCAGTTGGTGGTATAGCCAACTGAAATTCTAAATAATGAATTTTATGTTCAGACCTAATCTTCTTTGGAATGTTTAGGATTTTTTCTCCAATCAAAGATTCAATGGAACTTTTCCGTCAAGTTACGGGTTCCACCATAAAATGTCCGAAATTCAGAGAAACCCATAACTTGACGGAAAAGGGTGTATGCATTATGCATATATATTTCTATAATATGTAATGCAGTTTTTTTCGGACATCTGATGGTTTTTCTTAGCGCTGAATAATACGAGAGCATTTGATCCGATCGATCTATGAACCAAGACCGTACGAGTCGTCAAAAAGCTCTTCAAATTCAGTGTCACTTATATTAGCATAGAGCTCAAGCTCTTCTTCATTCAGTGGTCTCTTCTTATCCATGTTTTAAGTTCTTTTTAGTACATAGCAAAGTTAGATAGTATGAATCAGAGCTGTAATACTCAATATGTTCTACGTTGATAATAATATTAGTAAATTAATAAGAGGAGTTTACCTCAATATAGTACGTGGAACACTTCCGTATGATACCCTCCAGAAATTAAAACGGAAAAAACGAAAAAATCGACAACTTACCGATACATTAAAGTAAAATATAAATAATTAAAGTAAAATATAAAAAATTAAATAATCAATTCAAAATCAATTCAAAACAATTAAAATTCAAATTAACGCAATTAAAAGAATCTAACGAAAATATTCAAAACGATTTTCCTTCCTGAAGCTGACAATGCTTTTCGACCGACTGTCGTGATCACAGGAATGAAAATTACCGAATCAGGCTAAACCTGCAACTTAAATAGTGATTATGTGTCTTCGCGCATGCGCTTAAAGGTCCACGCATCGGAGATCAAATATGGCCGCCGAACATTAACAGAATTCTCGTGTAATTTAATTTCAACGGTTTCTGCAATTAATAGTCGCGTATAATTACGTTGAACGTTAAGTATTTTGGCCTCGTTAAATAAAAAAGTATGTTTTTCGTTAATGGCATGAAAGGCTAATTCTGACGCTGCGTTAGAATAGCTTGCCTTAAAATCTCGATATTCGGATAAACAAAAATACCTTTCCCAGGTTAGGTAGCTTCGCGATAAATTAAAAAATTATCTACATCCGAACGATTGGTCTGTATTGAAGACCTCCATAGATTTGCGACGGGAAGCACAAGCCTCAGAAATAAAAAACAGACACGTTAATAAGTTGCAAACATTATCGAATAGTTCAAGACACGTTCATGCGAATTCTAACACATTGTCGCGAGCTTGCGACCAAGTTCACACGAGTTGGGTGACATCCCCCCCACAGACACATAACGCACTACCACAGAATATGTCGGCTAGTTCACGAACACCCCCTCACCCAGTATTCAACGAACCGACATATCAACAGGTTACAAATCTTTCCTCGTGTACACTATCGCAGGACCAGATTTCACTTTTATCCAAAGGATTAAATTATAATTTACCACCTCGAAAGCTGCCAAAAAAACAATGCGTAATTGATATTGAATTTGGACTTCGTAGTGTTCCACAAAAAGATGTATTTATTCAACAAGTTAATCAAGTAGTGAATAACATAAAAGAAACGCGACTTCCTAAATTGAATACACATGACAGTTCAGCTTTACGAGAACTTCGAGAAAATAAGGACATTATTATACAGAGGGCAGATAAAGGAGATACAGTGGTAATACTAGATAAACATGATTATATTAATAAGTTAGATTCAGTTGTATCTGATACCTCCACTTATTGTGAAGTGGACCCGACACTGTTTACCAATTTGGTAAATCAATACAATAAAACGTTAACCACATATCGTAAAAACGACTACATTACTATGGTTCAGTTGAAGGAATTGAAGTCCAGAACATACAATATTCCTGCACTTTTTGGTCAGGTAAAATTACACAAGCCTGGATTTCCGATTCGACCTATTGTTTCCTACAGGAACTCGGCATTTTCAGCCTTAGCCACACATGTATATAGCATTATAAAACCTTTTAGACAGGTTATACAATTTGGGATTAAGAATTACGATACATTATTTAATAATCTTAAAGACTGTAGACTCGGCGACAATGAAAATTTATTCTCATTAGATGTTACCTCATTATATACGAATGTAAACGTTGAATACACATTAGATATTATTTGGGATATGTTAAATAAAAACTCTACACCGATTAATTATACGAAGCTGCCTATAAAGGAGATTTTTCACTTAATTAAACTATTAGTTGAGGCTAACTACATCACCTTTCGAGACAAGGTGTACAAACAAATTTTTGGATTACCAATGGGTTTGAGCCTGAGTGTCTTAATGTCAGAGATCTATCTCTCAACGATTGAGCAGATACATTTGACACCTTTTCGTCCCCGTATCACATACTATGGGAGGTATTTAGATGATGTTCTAGTTATTACCGATAGTAGTACTATCCAAGACATTTTACATTCGTTTAATAATATTCATTCTAGACTCAAATTTACATTGGAAAGGGAAGATACGGATACTAAGTCATTAAACTTTCTAAATTTCACGCTTACCCGGGACTCGAACAAAATACAATTTAGCATCTATCGAAAACCCACAAACACCGTATGCTTCTACATTATAATAGCTACCACCCGTTCACCTACAAAAGATCGATTATCTTTAATCAATTTCTAAATGCCTATAAATATTCAACGACGGATTCTGCTTTAGACTCAGAAATACAAATATTAACTAGCAGATTCTTGAACAGGGGTTATCCCATTAACACAATAAATCGAATTAGGGTACAAGCTAAGGATAGGATACAAAATACTGCACCAATCAACAATAGTAATATCAAAAAATACTTTATTTCTGTCCCATATGTTGAACAGTGGCACAAACAGCTTAACAGATTCTTTAAAGATACCGAATTTAAAATTATAGCTAGGCCTATACGGAAGTTACACACTATACTGAACAATCGCTCGGTTCTTTCAGCGTTCGCAACACAAATTAAGGGTAATCAGGGTTCGACGCGGTTTTCTCTTAATATCCGTGTAAATCAACACGAAGCCTCAGTTCGTGCTTCTCGTTCAGCAGCGTCAGAATTAGCCTTTCATGCCATTAACGAAAAACATACTTTTTTATTTAACGAGGCCAAAATACTTAACGTTCAACGTAATTATACGCGACTATTAATTGCAGAAACCGTTGAAATTAAATTACACGAGAATTCTGTTAATGTTTGGCGGCCATATTTGATCTCCGATGCGTGGACCTTTACGCGCATGCGCGAAGACACATAATCACTATTTAAGTTGCAGGTTTAGCCTGATTCGGTAATTTTCATTCCTGTGATCACGACAGTCGGTCGAAAAGCATTGTCAGCTTCAGGAAGGAAAATCGTTTTGAATATTTTCGTTAGATTCTTTTAATTGCGTTAATTTGAATTTTAATTGTTTTGAATTGATTTTGAATTGATTATTTAATTTTTTATATTTTACTTTAATTATTTATATTTTACTTTAATGTATCGGTAAGTTGTCGATTTTTTCGGTTTTAATTTCTGGAGGGTATCATACGGAAGTGTTCCACGTACTATATTGAGGTAAACTCCTCTTATTAATTTACTAATAGTACATAGCAAAGTACTAAATATAATGTACACGGCAAAGTCAGTGTCACTGCAGTGGATTTACGCACAGCACAGATTCATATACAGAGAATTCTGCAAGTTACAACACATCTAATTTAATCAAGTTAACTTGTAGTTGGCTGCTGCGAAGAATTTTCTATTACATACACCAACTACGAGATAATTCACGAGGCTTTTTTTTTTTTACAACAATAAGCTTTTTTATGAGTTTTGGTGATGAATATATATTATAATTTGGGTTTGTTTTGAATAATTTAACATGCCTAACTCAAATTGGCGTCAGAGACCAGTTTACCTAAATAAGCCTTGGCAGTCAACGTGTTAATATAAGCATAGAAGTCTTTGCTGTTTTCCTTTGCCAGAGACATCTCTTAATCAGCTTTAGCTTGCCTAACTTACTTTGACTTGATTACAGACTAATTTATATCTACCATAAGCTTCTGTATCACCTGATAATTTATACGCAACCCATGCACTTTTCTTCTGTGCCACATGTCCCAGTAGTTCATCTGACATCCATTTAGGTGTAAGTCTTGAACAGTATTTTTTTTGTTGGTATGAAAAGCCTAGTAGCTTCTTTGATTACTTCCCTGAACTACTTCCCATTTAGAATTTGCTGCTGATGACATCATCGGTTGGTCCCACTGCACAGAATTTAGAATTTAAATACCGTCTGAGGCCTCTGTAGTCACCCTTACAAAAGCAAAAGCCCCTCCCTTTACCCTTGACAGTAGTTATGTCTTTAACTTATGTAGATGGCGTATACATTTTTATGGAGGAATCACTGATATTTATGACCAGCCAAGTAGCAGAAGACTGAAGTCTGTGTGCATCGAAGAAAACACTAAGAGTTTGGATGAAATAATACAAAAAGACAGGATAATGACCATATATGCAATGATGTAAGAACTAGGCTGTTAAAATAGAAGTATGTTAACCATTTTAGACACATAAGATTATAGGAAAATATGCTGCAAATGGATACCCATACTATTAAGTAAAACTCTTGAGGTAGGAGATCTGCCAAGATCTGTTGCAGGAGTGAAAAAACATTCAAGGAGATTTTTTTTAAAGGCCTAATAACAGGTGATCATACAGACCTGGACCTTTCATTATGACCCTTATTCTAAATACCAGCCTATGGAATGGACACATTCTTCATCTTCAGTGAAAGAAAAAATCTCAAATTTCCAGATCATCACAAAAAAATTATGGCCGCAGTGTTTCGGGACAGAGAAGACCCAATTTTTGTTGGTTTTTTTTTTTTTTTTTTTGTTTAGCCTCTTAACTTAAGCCTCTCTTGGTAAGAGGATCCCTTCATTCCCCTCACCAATCTTGTTGCCCTTCTCTGTACACACTCAAGCAACTCTACATCCTTCCTGAAATGAGGCCTCCAGACCTGTACACAGTACTCAAGGTGTGGCCTGACCATTGCCTTATACAGAGGGACAATCGCCTCCTTTTTCCCTGCTAGCAAAATTCCTGTATATCATTGGCAACACCACATGACCTGCTCTGGCAACCTGTCTGCATTGCTCAGAAAACTTCATATCTGACTGCACAATTACTCCCAGGTCTTTTTCATTTTCTACCACCTTAAGTGTAGTACCACACAGTTGGTACCTGCCAACTGTGTGGTACCCTGCCAACCTTTGTATCATCTGCAAACTTCGACACTAAGCCTGATATACCTACATCAATATCATTGATAAATATACAAAACAACAGTGGACCCAACACCAAACCCTGTGGGACTCCACTAATAACATTAGTCCACGAAGAGCAGCACCCATTGATTACCACCCTCTGTCTTCTCCCACTCAACCACCCTCTTATCCATTGTAGCAATTTACCCTTAATACCATTCTGCTCCAATTTATACAGTAGTCTTCCATGCGCAACAGTGTCAAAAGCTTTCCTGAAATCCAAGTATATGATATTAAAATTATTTTTTGCATCCAGTTCCTTTGTAACCACATCATAATAACTAATCAAATTTGTCAGACAAGACTTTCCCTTAACAAACCCATGCTGTGTCTGAATTATTGATTCAGTCTTGTCTGGATGATCCTGCAATGCATCTTTAACCAGTGACTCCATTATTTTACCCATAACATGGTGCGTTGATATCACATGAAACATGGTGTGCTGACTTCAGCTGCTAATAGTTTATTCCTATTTTATGAAATCTGTTTCAAGTTTCATGTTTCACATTTCTTTGATGTGCGGCCACCTTTATTGTAACATCTTTGAAGGTAGGGTTTAGTTATTTACACAAGTATTTTACTTTGATAAATATTATCAGATATGAATTTTTATTTCCATGTGTTTATTATATTACAGTGCATTTCCATGCTGACTTACTATTCAAGTCCACTTTCTATAATAAAATTGCACTTTTTCTAGGTCTGTCAGGAATGAAACCTCCCCTTATGACTAAGTGAATTTTAGTTTTTATTCACATTATTCAAGTTAGTCAAAACAGGAATTATTTAAATGAGTATCACTTAAAATGAGTTAAATGAGTATCATTTTGTTACTCCATATTTTAGATGAAGCCTGGTCTCATTTAATTGCAGTTCTAAACTGATATATAAAAAAATACTATACTTGAGTTGGCAAAGCCTCGATAGTGTGTAGCAAAGAGCACATTCAGTTTGCCATAAAATGCATCCATTTCATATTACAAGAGTCACCATGGGTTGCCTTGCTTCTGCATTTACACTTCAAATAAAAAGCACTGCTTCCTAACCCTTTCTGTAGTGAGTTTATAAGCACTTTGGAGTGGGTTTTTTTATGAAAATTTTACTTTTAAACATAAATGCTTTTAAATATGAATTTATTTCAAAAATCAAATCAGTTTTAAAAAAATTGTAAAAAAATTCTTAATTATCTTAAACATCAGTCTTCTACATCTATTTATGTATAACTTTATTTAGTTTTATCAACTTCTGGATGTGAATTCCATAGAATTTTGACTTTTATAAGCCAAAATCAGATAGCAGTGGCTGATTTTGGGCTTACAAAATTCAGATTTTAATTTCAGATTTAATAAGAAGAGGAAGTGCAACCTCTTTTGATTTTAAAATCTCTTTTCATGTTGAAATGTATTATAATGGTATCTAAAATCATTTAGAGACACCAATAAGAGATGGCAACACTTGCAATATGAGTTTAATATACTTTGAAAAATGTATAAATACATACATACTCCTCAGGCCCCTCATACAATAAATGTATGTATGATACAAAGGTTGGCAGGGTTGTCAAGGACACTACTGACACTATGCTGCTGCAACAGGATCTGGAAAGGTTGAGCAGATGGGCTGAGAGGTGGCAAATGAAGTTTAACATTGACAAATGTAAAGTACTACACATGGGAAACAGCAACCCCAGATCAACGTATCAACTCTGTGGTACTACACTGACAGTGGTAGAGAATGAAAGGGAATTGGGGGTGGTTGTGCAGGCAGATATGAAGTTCTCTGAGCAGTGCAGACGGGCTGCAAGAGTAGCTCATGGAGTATTGTCAATGATATACAGGAATTTTTCCAGCAGGGATAAGGAGGTGATTATTCCATTGTATAAGGCAATGGTCAGGCCACACCTAGAGTACTGTATACAGGTCTGGAGGCCTCATTTCAAGAAGGATGTAGAGCTGCTGGAACGAGTACAGAGAAGGGCAACAAGATTAGTGAATGGAACAAAGGGGTGCTCTTACGAAGAAAGGCTTAAGTTTTGCAAATTACAGTGTCTGGAGACTAGGCACCAGCGAGGTGATCTGATAGAGGTGTATAAAGCCTTGAATGGTTTAAGCATGCTCAATGCTGATGGGATTCTTCCTCTAGCTCAGAAAAATCACCTGAGAGGGCATAAATTCAAATTGAGGAAAGACAGATGTAGGATAGACGTGAGGAAATTTGCCTTTAGCCAGCAGGTGGTTGGTTGGTGGAACAGACTTCCATCCCTTGTGGTGGAGGTTGATAGCCTAAATAAGTTTAAGGCTCAGCTGGACAGGTATTTGGAACGAACAGAGGGGTGAAGTGGAAGTGGGTTTTTTTTTTTTTTTGGCTGATGCTGCATAAGCTTGCTTTCTTGCATCAAATGCCTCTACTAATGCTAATGCTAATGCTAATATAGAAGCTCCAGAAAGAGCTAATAATAAATACATTGCTCTATATTTGAAATGCATTCCATTACCCAGAAAGCCATTTCAGTGCTTACTGGCATCTAATTAGTGGGTAACCAGACACCATGTAGGGAGACCTCACAACCCAGTAATGAAATATTTTCACAATAAGAGAGATGCCAATAGCTCAAAACTCAAGTAAATTTAAAGAAACTGTTTCAGACATAGAACTATAAAACAATTATTGTATGTGATTTGCTTGTGTATGAAGAGCAAATCAAATATTCCACAAAATGCATCAATCTCATGTTGTTAAAGAAGTCCTCATAAGTTGCTTAATGTGATCTTTGCTCATAATTACACAAATGATTTGCAATACTCATAATACAGATCTTGTGTACCTGAAGCTTTTGTGCTCTGCATATACTTGATTAATATATGTATTGTAAGGAGTCTAGATATACGCTTAACATTTTTTACTATTAATTTTTAAATTTGTTTTGTAATTTTTTTCTTTTCTTCTTGCATTTGGAAAACCTGTCCTTGATTTCTTCTGCTGGTAAGTTCCATTTTCAGAGTTGTGCTGCTTTATTGCTCAACTTGCTCCACATATTGATAATTGGTTGGTTGGATTATGGTTGTGCATTTAATTTATTGATTACCCATTTTTCATATAACTCGAAATATAAAAAGAGAAATGTAATCAGCAAAGTTTTTGTTTGATTTTTCTGGAGAATAAATCCTTATTCTTTTTATTGCAATTTTTAATATTATTAGATATATATTTTTTATTCAAAGCTGCTTTTATGTAAGTTTTCTTTCTGTTGGTTGCTGAGCATTTTCATTTTCACTTCCTTTGCAGTGCATTTTATATTAGCTTGCCTTCATTTTATTGGCTGCTTTCAGACAAAATTCATATTTAGAATCTTTTGTGCCTCTTCTTATAATAGCAACAGTTTTTCCCTCTTCTATAATCTAGTATAATAATAATAATAATAGGTTTCCATAAAGGAATGGAGTTTTGTAAGCAAATTTGAAAAACGTGTTCGTACTTTACATTATATTTATTTGATTCACAAACTCAGTTTTTGTCACTTCACTTTTGTTTAGTTGATCATTGTTTTGTTAACAGAATTTTTTCTTTTTACAAGATTGCACTGTAATTAGTACCACCAAGAAAAGGCTGTAGACATTCTGTAGCTAACTGAGTTGGAGTCACTGACTTGGCGCCTCCATAGCCAGGTGGGAAGGAGCAGCAGTGCGTAGCACACACTTCTTGATTAGACCGGGGTTCGAGCCCATCACCACCAAATACGGAGGATGCGGAAAGGTCAGGGAATGACCACTGCATATCCCTGGAGCAATATGGCCTTAGTTGCTAATGCTCCTAATAACAACAATAACATATGTCACTTGGTCTAATGACAGTTTAGAAGAGTGCCACAGAGATCTGCTACATGTAAATAGCACACAAAGGCACTTCAAGCAACTAGCCATTTGCATGGCTCCTAAGGAATTTTAATTCCACACCACTCTACTTTCCATGAGGCCATGTGAAGAACATTCTCTACAATTGCTATAGCCATCACTAGAGCAACTGACAGCATTGTGCCCAAAATTCTTGACTGAGTATGGGCAGAAATTGAGTATCAGTATAATGTATATATGTTGTGCTTAATGGCACCCAGATTAAAGTTACATAATACCATTACAAAAATAATTTGCAATGAATAAACAATTGGTAAATCAAATAAACAAACATATAATGTTGAGTAAGAACCTGTTTTTTTCTTCTTTGAAATCCACTTACAAAATCCAGCTATTCATTTGTGGGAAACTCCTGTTTAATAATAATACATTTTCAGTATAATTGTCATTATTACTGTCTCTCTTCATATTTCATATTTGATTTGTTTGTTTTGAGACATATTTAGGGCTGTGAATTTTTTTGCAGGAAGAAAAGTTGAAATTTGTGAGAATTTTGCAAGGGAGGAAAGTTAAAATTCACAAAAAATTTGCCAGGCAAAAGTGTGAAATTGTTACATCTCGTAGGTTCCTAAATTATAAAATTCTCATATGTCATGCTCACATTAATGGCTTACAGTAATAGTTGGATCCATGTGACTGCCTCACAAGAAGATAAAAACAGAATTCAAACTGATTTGCTTTATTTAGATTAAATTCATACCTTACATATCAAACAGAAGAGGTGAATTTTAATACAGCATATTATATTAATACATAATTATTCTATGAATATATCAGTATCTTATACATAATTAGTATATAATTATATTTTAATGTGGCATATTATATTTTGAATTGTGAAATATATTATTAAAATATATATTATGAGGGCTGTTCCGAAAGTACGTAGACTAAGATCATTGCTGTGAGTCTGAGTCACTTGGGAGGTTTGTATAGGTCTCCATTTCGAAATAGCGTCCTTCACATTCTATACACCTTTTACAGCAGTTCACTAGCTTCTGAAACACATGCTGCAGCTTATTTTCTGAAAGGCATTGCAGGATAGTGGATGTGGCAGATTTAACTTTTTGCGTTAAATTTTTTTCCTCTCAACTCTTTTTTTTTTTTTTTGAGGCTCAGGAAAGCCCAGAAATCACACTGTGCAAGGTATGGGCTGTATGGAGAGTGGTCTAGTGGTTGACCACCAATTTTCGCTAAAGTTTGCATCGCTGGTTGTGCGATATGTGGCCTAGCATTATCTTGAAGAAGAAACCATTCTTGATTAAGCAGTTCTGGTCTTTTTTTGAAAATTTCTCATTTGAGGTGAACTCGCAATGTGTTAGCATTATATTCTCTATTTACAGTTTTTTTCTCAGGAACCCAGTGCTGCAATATTCTGTGGGTGTCAAAAAACAAAATCAACATCAATTTTTTTTGGAGGCGATGAATCATGGTGTTTCCATATGCTTGACTACTGTTTGGACTCTGGATCAAAATGTTTAATCCAGGACTCATCACATGTGATTATTTTATTCAAAAATTCTGGCTCTTCTTCCACCTTGTCAATAAAGTCTTGATAAAGTTCAACCGGGCTTTCTTTTTGTTCCGTGGTAAGGTCGTGTGGTACCCATCTTGCGCAAACACATGACATATTAAGCTGCGTCTTTACAATTTCATGACATCTTGCTACACCAACATTCAACTGAACTGCCAGATCATGAATCGATAAATGTCTACTTTCTTTCAATAACATTTCGGCTTCTTCATTGTTTACTGAGGTTCGTGGAAACCGGCTTCTTTGTTCATCTCGTACGCTGTTCTGCCCAAGGCTTATTCGCTGTATACTTCCTGAATCAGCTCAAACATATTCTGACCATTTTTGCCTAACTTTACACAGAATTCAATCACGATTCTTTGTCTAATAATTAACAAAATATTTTTCTCATCCCCCATTATAAAACACACTTCACATAAATTGTTATAATGAACACAAGAATGAAAACTACATGATACGCTTGCACAAACTAAGAAAAGGTGGGGGAACATTCCTAGACCGCAAACTCATCACTCGTTTCCATAGCAACGAAGCAGTGCTTGCTAGTCTGCATATTTTCGGAATAGATATAAATAAATATATATTACATTATAGTTAAATTATCTTTTATATTTCACTGATCATCTTGTAGAATGTCACTGTATTTCAAAAACAGTTGCTCTACATCAATAGTGTTCATGTGAAACTGACAAATGCTTGGAGCAATTCATATGATTAGCTGGAAAGTGATTCTGTTTGGGAAAACCAGAATTAAGTTGCAAGTGGCATTTAATTGTTTCATAGTTTGTCTATAGCATAAATATTCAGCTTTTAGGTTATCATATTCAAACATTGACATATTGTTGAGCACAATATCACTCACAGAAATATCTAAGCACTGAGCAGGATCAAAAACTCAACATGCTTAAACAAAAAAAAAAAAAAACTGTTTGAGGCTGGCAAATCGTTTTTCTTACTAAAATAATGTGCAGTTCCCCCAGAGAATGATTCCTACTTTACTAGGAAAAAAAAAAAAAAAACAACTGTGGATCTCATCATTATCAAGTGCTCAGGATTTCACTCCCTTTGCTCTTACCCTTAGAAAGAATTTACCCTTAGAAACAACTAATTAGTAAAGAAAATGAAATCTGAAAATCTGTTCATAAATTAACTGCCAAACATTAAAGTGCAGTTTTATTTTTGACCTTTATAACCAATCTTTCCCAGAATTCTGCAATCCACTTAGATACCAAGTATCACCTACAAGCCAATCATAATGTGGTTAATATGCACAATTCATAAAATATTATTTAAAATAATAATTTAATCTTATGTAATGGTACACTGGGCTCTGTTATCTACTTGTTTTTTTAAATAACAGGGAATTGTGATGTCACAAAATTTTAGGCAAAAATGACAACTATAAAAATTTATAAATATCAGCAAAATTCACAGAACATTAAAGAAAATGTCATAATTCATAAAAACTACAACTTTTTTAAATACCTCAAAAAATTCACTGCCCTAGACATATTCAGTAATATGCCTACATTTACATTACTTCAAGCATTTTTTGTTTTTATCAACAAGTAAAGCGATAGATCTAATTTTTGTACAGAATTCATTTCGAGAGCAGAAAAAAAATTCAAAATTTTTCATAATGTTTATAGCATCTGTGAATAGAGACTAAGCATGAATGTGTACATCATAGATTGTTATGCTATAAACATTGTACTGAAAGTAAATTCACTGTTTCTTCTGAATTCAAACTTCTTATATCACCATATAAATTTTTTTGCTTTTCAGTAAAAATTTTGCATTTCCCACCAGATTTTCTTGTTCTCAAACTACTTTAAGGAAATTCTTTGTAATTAATTTCTCACTGTTTATCCCTCAACTTGTCTGTTAGAAAACATCCTCTGTTAGGCAGTAGTATATACAATCCCACCAACTCTTCAGATATACGAGTTTCCTGAGTTTTCTCCTCCTTACTAATTTAAGTTTTTCTCTCTTTTTTTTTTTTTTTTTCATAAATAACCTTGAAAGTGCAATCGACCATTAAATCCTAATTTTATGAAATCTTAGAGAAATAAAAATACCAATTTCCACATATTTCTTCTCAATAGCTGAGAAACGTTCTGTATTGTTTGTGGGTGGTTAAGAAATACTTTTTCTCATATTCTCAAAACTTTAAGGATGGTATCTTCTTGGAAGGTATACCTCAATACATATCAAATGCTGCAGATTACTACATCTGCACAAACAACTAGTTACAACATTACAACAAAATGAAAAAAAGTTCATTGTCCACATCATTACTTGATGCATTAGATGGCTAATGTATCAGTAGATTCTCATTATGACATATTAGTCAAATAGTAGATAGCAAGTTCAAATATATTATGAAATGTTTATGTTTCAATTTCAAAGAAAATCCAGATATAAAAGTTGAACAGAAATAGCTGTTACTTACATGGTCCTTTGGCTTTTTCCATTCCATTGGAACGGCAGTGATGAAAGCGTAGCCTTTACTTCAAAAATAAGAAAAGAAAGGAAACATATGCAGTATTATTACACAACAATTAAATTAAAACTAATCACTTTTCTATATGAACATATTGGTGAAACTACAACATGTATTATGTTTGCCAGGAGCTACTGTTCCTTTAACAATCTATGGCATGTATTGCAACATGTGGGTGCCTTCTCAACCTGTGGGGAGTAAACACCTGTTTTGAGGATTTCAAAATCAATTCCCCATGCACATGACAAAATTAATCAGAATTATTAACATGTT
Source organism: Mastigoproctus giganteus (assembly GCF_048544385.1). NCBI lineage: Eukaryota > Metazoa > Arthropoda > Arachnida > Uropygi > Thelyphonidae > Mastigoproctus > Mastigoproctus giganteus. Next base: position 53,375,934 of record NC_143580.1, on the reverse strand, counting down.
TTCAAGACATTATGCATAACATTAAATAGCTGGTTTTACAGCACATCAGAAGGAAACTAAGCAAAGATCAAAATGAATACAAAAGGCATATAAAAAATCCATAAGACAGCTGTCAAGATATGATAGTTTTTGATCATACAGTAGGCAACAATCTTCTGACCATGGTTGGATGGTATTTGGCATTATGTTAACTAAATGATGCATACTTAACATTCATAAAGATATCTTTATGAGATATAACTTTTTTTTTTTTTTTTTTTTCAAAGAAATGAAAGCATAAAATGTGTGTTAATCAAACTAAATCACTCAACTTCCTACTAAGAATAAAATTGGTATTATACAGTGTTAATGAAGTAATTTTAAAAAACTTGTTAGAAAATAATTATTTGTTTTAGATTTTTTTTAAAGGTAATCCTATTAGGAAGGGTTTTTTTTTTGGTTTTTTTTGTTGTTGTTGTTGCAAAAGATTGTGCAACATTAATGTTTGTTTGCATTCCAAATACTTAGATTTCACTGTTTTACTAATATTATATCACATTAGAACACACCATTTGATGTATTCTAATGTGATATAATTTCTCTGCTTATGAGTTGATGTTTTTGACTTCAAGAAGTAATACTGTATAGTGAAAAAAATTCTTTTATGAAGTACATGGTTCTTGTAGATGTTTTTAGCCATGGTTTCATTGCCCACAAATTTGAAAAAGATAAGTAATTTTTCACATTACAGATATTGTAAATCATTAAAAAAAAAAAAAAAAAAAACAATGAATATAACTGAAATTTCTTTTGCATTTATAAGTATCGCACATACTTTCCCTAATTAGAGTCCATCAGTAGTTAGTCAACATATCAAAGTGCCATCTGTCTTAGCATTACTTTTTTTTTTGACATTTAACTTAATGAAACTTTTCTCCATACTTATTACTATCATGCAGCTACCAATGATAAGGAAAAATGTCTGAATTTGTGAAACATTAGTAAAAAACATTATTTTTGTGTGAATGTCATGGGATCTATGAATTTATGCCTCTGTCACTTCTTCAGTAGTGTTAAAAATATGAGACATTGTTATCAAAATAAAAGCATATTCATTAAAAGTTAAATAATATAAACAGTAATTTTGGTTTGATAATTTAAACAATTAGAAGAATCAAAGAATTGCATCTTTTGTCACAAAAGTTGAACAAGAAGGTGAGCTAAAATGAAGCAAAAACTTCCTTAGCCAATCAAATCAATCCAATCAAATCAAACCAATCAATCCTTGCCCAATCAAATGAGCAGAAGCCTAGAGAGCAAGTTATTGGGATTTTAAGAGCTGCTGGGAGTCATCATGAAACAAGTAAATACATGGGCTGTGTAGGGGTAACTAAGAGTAAGAACAGCTGCTTGTATACTTGCATGTACACCAATGCTAGAAGTATAGTAAACAAACCCTGCTACTGTCATGATATCAGCAGAGTTTTTAGGGAATTGTCACAAATACAAATTGCACATGAATTCTCCCTCCATCAACTCCATGAAAAAGTTTGAAAGCTGTTCTCTTGCATTACAGTAACTTAAAGCCATCCACTGCCCACTATTTTCAGAAGACACTACTCAAAGCAATTCAATACAGCATTCATCAATGGAATATCTGCAGTGACCTTAAAGTTAGTGATATGTTAATAGGCATGCAAGGAGGTTCACAAAATATTGTTTTTCTATGCCTGTGGGACAGCTGTTCTACTGCAGACCATTACAACAGCATGACCAGACTCAAAGAAGCATATATTAGCCAGGAATAAAGTAGCACAATATCTTCTATTAGTGGATTCAATGAAGATTTTCCTTCTATCTTGCTGTGTTAAACTTGGTCTAATAAAGACTTTTGTGAAAGTGGATGCAAGATGAATTTGAGAGGATTTCATTACCTAAGTGAGAAATTTCCATAGGTCAGTGCCACAAAAATTAGAGAAGGAATCTTAGTGCAGTTTCAAATCAGAGCTGCAGGACAGAAACTTTGAAAAATACCTCAAATATTGGAACTAAAAGCATGGCAGGCTTTCAAATGGCTTTGGGAAAACTTTTTGTGTAACCACAGGAATCCCACATACAAAGATGGAATTCAGAAACTGCTCAATGCCTATAAAGGGGATGCCTCTGTGTATAAAGTATATTGGATTTAAACCGTAAAAGTGATAAAAATTGTAAATGAATCTTATGTAATTTGTAATGAAATTATCTTGATTAACTTATACATTAATTATCCTCAGTAACTTGTACCACTGATATTATCAGCAATTGTATTACAAAACTACATTCTAGATAAAAAAAAAAAAAGAACAAGAACATATTTGAAATCATGCAAAACTGGGTTTAGAAAGAAAATTGTTTACATCTTTGATGAAAAAAAAAGTTTCATTTTGTTGGTGAGTGTAACCTGCCTGGTTCTTTAAATTTATTCAAATTACCCACTACCAAATTACCCACCAGCTGGAAGTATTCCCCAACAGCAATTCTGTTGGGGAATACTTCCAGATTAGATTAGAATATATAAACAGAATAACTGTAGTAAACTTCTTGAGTGTGTTATGGATGATACTTTAAACCACTGAATATGATATTTGGGTTATGGCACTTGTCTCTTTTATAATAGTACAATCTCTCTATTCACTTTATTTTATCAGTAATTACAAATACACATTTCAAACTTTCTTCCACTGGCTGTTTAGTGGATTACTTGCCTTAAATGTTTACCACATGCAAGTTACTACAACAGATCCGGGTAGGTGTGAGTGATCACCTAAATGTTTATGCGTTCGTTAAAAACAACCCTTGTGGCAGAGGGTATAGGATCAACAACTTTTATTGCATTTTTTTTTTTATCCCTTCTCCTTACTTATTAGTGATTATAGCATGGTTATATTTTAAAATTTGTCTTCTTTAACAGCTAAGTAAACATTTTTAACATTCAGCCTGGCAAAAGTTACAATTCATGTTAATTAAATCAATTTTTTTGTTTCAGAATGATATTAAAATTCAACAGACTGAGCAAGAGTCCAGCATTCTAGATTTATTCCGTACCCCTCATTTGAGAAAGCACTCTTTAATTTTAGCATGTGCTTGGTGAGTTTCTGATTAAGTTTTTTGTGTTTACTCAGTTAAATATATCACAATTTTATTTATTTATTTTTTTTATTATGGGTATTTATTTATGGTAAGGAATCATTTTGTGTACCTTTACAGCAGATGCTCAGCTTGCTGTCTTTGATTGGCCTCTGAAATAATGTGCATTAACTTGGCCTATGTCAGCGCATCTTGGAGGATCATAGAAATGGAATAACTGATGAGGGCAGATGAAAAATCAGTACGTTAAGAAAGTCCCTTTCTTAATGTACTGATTTTTACTTTAGAAATAATTTTGAGAACTATTATTTTGTGGTATTTATTTTTCAGTTAAGTATATTTATAGAAGCATATATTTTTAAATCCAGAACAAATGAAGAAATGTCATACAACCCAAAAAAAAATCAATGCATAAGCAAAGAGTACAGCTTTAGTATTATTGATTGTCTTATTGATATTTATGGCTACAGTAAAAGTTCTACTTCTTGTTGGTGGTGTTCTAGATTTTTTCTTTCATTTATTGAGGTCTCCATGGTAGCACACATGAACGTTACTGTTCTGGCACCATCCAGTTACCCATCATCTCAGGTTCAGTTCTCATTTCAAACCAGAAGAAAATGCTACAAAGGTATTTTTCACTTGGGATTGAAGTTAGCCAGTCTCGGGTAAGATGTAGGGCACTTCGAAAAACTGATTTTTTTCCCATGTATAACATAAACAGTCTTAGAATATGTGCAATTTACAGGCATAATGTACAAATGCCTGAAGGCCTAGGTACTTGTCTTAAGGCGTGTGTGTATTAGTATAGAATTTAAACGTAAGCTAATTCCTCATTTTTTTTGGGGTCTTCACTAATAGAGCCCAAAAAATCACCCCAACAAATTCTGCTGTGGGGGGGGGGGGGCTCTTTCCTAGCTAAGTCATGGTGGCATACAATCACAACAGATATTCAGAAAATTTAACTAGCAAATTTTCCAGATAGCTTATTATTCCCTTGAATTGCACCCTAAATGTTGATGCAGCATCTGTGAGATGCCTTTTTGTTTTAATATATATAAATTAATATTTATATTAAAAATAAAATTTTATATACTTTTATAAATTTAAAAATTTAGTATTTATAAAAGTATAGTTTTTAAAAACTATACTTTTATAAATACTAAACATTTTGATACTAAATTGAAAACAGAGTTCTATTCATTATGCTTAACTCTCACAAAATAAATGAGAAATCAATAATATGAGAATTATCAAGGTCACATCCCCTGAATTGAAACACATTCCCATGGAGTGTGTGTACCAGATGCCATGTGAATGTATGTGTTTTTATACACTTAAGTTTGGCGAGCAATGATGCTCATTTTCTTGTACTCAACGGCGCCTCCGTAGCCAGGTGGGAAGGAGCAGCAGTGCGTAGCACACGCTTCTTGATTAGACCAGGGTTCGAGCCCGTCACCACCAAATACGGATGATGCGGAAAGGTCAGGAAATGGCCACCACATATCCCGGAGCAATATGGCCTAAGCTGCTAATGCTCCTAAAAACCAAAAACAACAACTTGTACTCAACCCCAAACCAAAGCTGCACAGCAAGGTTAGACAGGTCTTGCTGGCATCTCACAGACACCACATGGGTTTTGGAATTAAGTTCAAGAAACACAGATGTTATTGCTAACCAAAATTTAAATTGGTCTCTCATAATTCATAGTCATAGCATAATGAAACAAAAGCAGAAAATACTGCTATAATCAGTTAGAAAATATTGGTGGTGAAAGATTCACAGTATGATTTAATTTTAATTTCAAATGTTAAAAAGTTGATGCTATGCACATAAGCAACAGAAGGTTAAATTCCTTCTTTCATAAATTTGTTATTACTTGACGAGCAATAATGTAACCAAGCAACAATGCAATCAAGTAATAACAATATACGACAATATATTTGACTTACTCTAATAACATTTCAAACCATTAAAGTAATTCAAGGTAAGCCTAGATATAAGGTACTTTGCTCCCTTGAAATAGCTGAGAATGTCTCTCAGATTCTTCAGCATATTTCACCTTCATTTAACAGTGTGTTAGACCTAATCTTTCTATACCTGTAAGAATTTAACTTGTTTTTAATAGTTTAAACCGAAATTTTATTTATTAATTTTATGTTTATACTTTGGGATAACTATATAAGGTCAGAAGAGTTCACAAGATAAAGAGAATACAAGAACATTATACCTTTTTTGGTAATCACATAGGCTTGAACCATCACTAAAAGAACATGCACATTTGTACCCTTGAACTTGACTACTCAGCTAGGCCTTAAATAAATTTTATTTATAATTCAAGGTGACCACATAAGGTCAGATTCATTCACAAGATATAGACAATATAAGAACATCACTGTATTTAGTAGTCATGCAGGCTTAAACCCTGACTACCCAAGAGTATGCATTTATGTACCCATACCCTTGACCACTCGGCGAGCAGTAGTGCATAGCACACGCTTCTTGATTAGACTGGGGTTTGAGCCCGTCACCACCAAATACGGAGGATGCGGAAAGGTCAGGGAATCACCACCGCATATCCTGGAGCAATATTTAGCATTAGCATTAGTAGAGGCATATGATGCAAGAAAGCAAGCTTATTCAGCATCAGCCAAAAAAAAAAAAAAAAAAAAAAAAAACAACCACTACTCCCATTTCACCCCTCCATTCGTTCGAAATACCTGTCCGGCTGAGCCTTAAATTTGTTTAGGCTATCAACTTCAACAACAAGCGATGGAAGTCTATTCCACAAACCAACTGCCCGCTGGCTAAAGGCAAATTTCCGACATCCATCTTTCCTCAATTTGAATTTATGCCATCTCAGGTGATTATTCTGAGCAAGAGGAAGAATCCCATCGGCATTGAGCATGCTCAAGCCATTCAAAACTTTATACACCTCTATCAGATCACCTCGCCGATGCCTAGTCTCCAGGCTCTGTAATTTGCAAAACTTAAGCCTTTCTTCGTAAGAGCAACCCTTTGTTCCATTCACTAATCTTGTTGCCCTTCTCTGTACTGCTCAGAAAACTTCATATCTGCCTTCACAATTACCATCAGGTCCTTTTCACTCTCTACCACTGTCAGTGTAGTACCACACAATTGATACGTTACTCTGGGGTTACTGCTTCCCATATGCAGTATTTTACATTTGTCAATGTTAAACTTCAGTTGCCACCCTCTCAGCCCATCTGCTCAACTTTTCTAGATCCTCTTTCAGCAGCTTAGTGTCATTAACAACCCTGCCGACCTTTGTATCACTGCTAACGTGGACATTAAGCCTGATATACCATCATCAATATCATTAATCAATACTGAAAACAGCAATGGACCCAACACTGAACCCTGGGGGACACCACTAATAACATTAGTCCATGAAGAGTAGCGTCCATTGATTACCACTCTGTCTTCTCCCACTCAACCATCCCATTACCCATAGCAGCAATTTGCCTCCAATGCCACATTGCTCCAATTTGTGCAGCAGTCTTCCATGTGCACCAGTATCAAAAGCCTTTCTAAGATCCAAATATATGATATCAAAATTATTCTTTGCATCCAGTTCCTTTGTGACAACATTATAGTACCCAATCAAATTGGTCAGACAAGACTTCCCCTTAACAAACCCATGCTGTATCCGAGCTGTAACTGAAGTCTGGTCTAGATGATCCTGCAATGCTTCTTTAACTAGTACCTCCATTAGTTTCCATGGAACAGAAGTTAAACTAACAGGTCTGTAATTACCTGTGTCTCCCTTTTATCCTCCTTTGTTTGTTATTTGGTTTTAGGAGCATTAGCAACTAAGGCCATATCTCCGGGGATATGCGGTGGTCATTCACTGACCTTTTTTTAGGCACCTCCGTAGCCAGGTGGGAAGGAGCAGCAGTGCGTAGCACACGCTTCTTGATTAGACCGGCGTTCAAGCCCGTCACCACCAAATACGGAGGATGCGGAAAAGTCAGGGAATGACCACCGCATACCCCGGAGCAATATATATCCTTAGTTGCTAATGCTCCTAAAAACCAAATAACAAACGTAAAAACAACACTGACCTTTCCGCATCCTCCGTATCTGGTGGTCACGGGCTCGAACCCCGGTCTAATCAAGAAGCCCTGCTGCTCCTGCCCACCTGGCTATTATGGAGGCGCTATCCTCCTTTGTGGATTGGGATCACATTTGCACATCTCCAGTCCATGGATACCTCCCCTGAATCCAAGGAAGCTCTCATAATGATGGCTAAGGGTTTGCTTACTTCCTTTACTGCCTCCTTTAATATAACTGGATAGATTCCATCCACCCCAGGTACCTTTCTTATGTTTATCTTCAACAATTTATCCTCCACTTTACTCTCAGTTATTACAAGATTATCTAGCTTACTGCCAGAGTTTAATACACCTCTGGAATTCTCCTCCCTGAATAACTCCTCATGTGTGAATGTAGATGCAAAATATTCATTTAGTTTGTTAGCTACCTGAGCAGGATCATCAACAGTTGAACCATCGATATCAAGTGGATCAATCTGATTCATTCCCTTCCTTCTAGAGTTTACATAAGTAAAGAACTCTTTGCTGTTTTTATTTGCATCCTTTACCAAAGATTTCTCGTAATCTGCCTTTGCCTGCCTAATCTCCTTTATGACTTGGTTACAGACCAGCTTATATCTATCATAGTCTCCTCTGTCACCTGTTAATTTATATGGCTTCCAAGATTAATTCTTTGAATGCTTTCCATTTTGAATTTTCTTTTGGTAACATCATCAGTTGGTTCCGCCGTATAGAATTTAAATACTGTCTCAGACCACCGTAGTCACCTTTAAGAAATCAAAAACCCTTCCCTTTACCCTTGATAGTAGTTACCTCTGAGTAAATTCCTCTTCAGCACACTGTGATCACTGCCACCTAGTGGTTCCTTTATCTGCAGATTCTCGATGCATGAAGAATCACTACTGTTAATCAGATCAAGATTGTTACTCCCTCTATTTGCCTGCCGAACATGCTGCTGTAGAAAACAATCATCCAATAAATCCACAAAAGCCTTGCCAGTGTGTGAGTGACCAACCCACAAATTCCAGTCAATATCAGGGAAATTAAAATCCCCCATTATAAGCCACTCTAATTTACTGGCCCACTCTATTTATCTGCACAATTGCTCATTATACTCATCAGATTGATTAGGCCTATAACACACACGTACTCTCATTTTTCCTTTCCCAGAGTTTGTCACACCAAACAGACTCGACATTGCATTGTCCACCAACATGAATTGGATGCACTTCCTTAGATTTTATGTGTTTCTTAACTAACAACATAACCCCTCCTCCCTTCCTGTCCTGTCTATCCTTTCTGCACACATTGTACTCCCCAAATTCCAGTTCTGCACTTCTTATGTCTGTGTGCCACCATGTCTCTGATATCCCAACAACATCTGCCTTTGATGTCTTGAGTAGCACTTCAAGCTCATCAAATTAATTACCATACTCCTAGCATTGGTATACATGCACCTGTTTCTACTCTTAGTTACCCTAACACAACCATGTATTTACTTGTTCTACTATGACTCCCAGCAGTCCTGGAAATCCCAATTGCCTTGCTTTCCAGGCTGCTGCTCAATTGCATTTCAGTAGAAGCAGTGCATAGAATCACTTTCACCTCTGCCAGCAGCTAATATTAATCTATTAGTCCGTGTATCCCTCAAAGCTAGCAGTTTTCCGACCCACCTAACTCTGCCTTGATAGCATCAGCAAATATTCTTGCACACTTTCTATTTAAGTGTATCCCATCCCTGTAGATGCAGTCTCTCCTGTTAACAAGCACAGACCAGGCTGAGAAAAATTCTTCCCCTTGAACCTTGCACAATCTCTCCAGGGCCGAATTTATCGACAAGGCTCTCATCATATACTCCCTCCTATTGTGTCTGGGCAGAATTGCAGACACTTTCAAATTCAGCCCTAACTCACGGCTTTTTTTCAGCATTGACCTGTACTTTTTAAGTAATTCTACCGGTCTCCTATTCTTAATATCATTAGTGCCAACGTGTACAACAATATCACCCTTCGTGCCCTTAAAGGATGATATCTGCCCTACAACATCATCAACCTTTGCCCCTGGCAGACATACCCTGGTCCTGTTCTATTTATCCTTTTTGCACAATATGTTCCCCGGTTCCCTGACAATAGAGTCACCGACAACAACTAGTTCCTTTGGGACCAGCGCATTCTGCTTTGCGGGGTTGCTGCTGTGTTTCCTGATGTTCAAGTGCAAGCTCTGGCATTGATGTGGGCAGCTGAGAGCTTGATGGGCCCCTCAATTTAAATCCTTCGAGGGCATCCACCCTGTCCTTCAAGCTCTCATATAGGCCCATAACAATGCTGAGTTGGCACCTGATTTCCTCACACTCATGCACACACAGACATTCCCCTTGGCAATATCATGTCCCGTTCTTGATTGCTCCACAAACATTAAACAAGCAGTGCATTTCAAAAGACTGTGATTCAGAGGACAACTGCCCCTCTCAGTTCTCCCCTGAGCAACTGCACTCCCATTACTTTGAGCCTTTTGCTTTGCTGCTGTGGTCTGAGTCATGATTTCTATTCAATTTCCAATAAAATAATCCTAAACTTATATCTAAATGCAGTTATAATACTATATATATGTATTTCAGTATCGAATATTATTTCCGTGTTACGTTATATGACTTTCTTATCTCCCGTCAAGTTATATGTATTAATTTATAATGTTACATTTGTAAAAACTAGGTCATTATATTTATTTAGTTATCATCATCATCATGAACTTGGTCCGGCTAGGTCTTTTAAGACCTGTTCCGTTGTAGCTCTTGGAGGTGATCTTGATGTTACCATCGTTGTCTTGGTCCACCAACATCTCTCTGGTCTGGGTTCATTCTATGTGGCTGATCCATTTTCCTGATACCGTTTTATGGCATTTACTATGTTATCTACTTTTAATTTCTCACGGATATATAAATTTCTTTGGTGGTCTAGTCTTGTAAAGCCTAATAATGGTCTTAAAAATCTCATTTGTGCTGCTTCTAGTTTGTGTGCATATTTCTTTTTTATGACCCAAGTCTCACAGCTGTAGAAGAGGGCTGGTTTTGAAGTGATATTATGCAGTCATAATTTTGTTTCAGTTGTCATTTGTTTTCCGAAGTGGCATTTAATCGTTCCATTCATTTTATTATATTTTTGTAGTTTAGTGTGGATGCCTTTCCCTTCATTTGATATTAAATTTCCCAAATAGGTGAAGTCAGATATTTGTTCTATTATTTTATCATAAATAACAATTTTGACTCTGTATGTTTTTCCCACATAATCCCATTGATTTTGTTTTTGAGGTGGAGATTTTCATCTCATACTTCTTACCTATTTTATTAAGTTCATTTGCTGCTATCTGTAAGTTCACTTCGGATTTTGCAATTATAACTTGATCATCAGCATATAATATAGTTTGGATTTTATTCCTGTTGTTCAACTGTATTCCGTTGTTAATTGTTTGTTTCCATTCTTTAATAATTTTATTGATGTAGATATTAAATAAATTTGGTGATAGTCCACATCCTTGTTTTACTCCTTTATTGGTGTTAATTGGGTCTGATAGTTGGCGATTAGAATATTTTATGCAGACTTTTGAGTTTTTATATAGGCTTTGGATTGCTTTCCGGAGTTGGGTTGGGATATCTTCTTCACATAGAATCTGCCAAAGTTTTTCCCAGTTTACATTGTCATGCTTTTTCATAATCAATAAAGAGCAGAAATGTTGGAAGATTGAATTCTTTTCTTTTCTCCAAAATTTGTTGTAGTGAGAAAATGGCATCTATTGTGCTTCTCCCTTTTCTGAACCCACATTGTTCTTCTTCTCAGAATTGTTCACTGTAGTTATTAAGTTTATTCTTTAGTATATTAGAGTATAGCTTTGCAGCAGTTGACAGCAGTGTTATCCCTCTGTAGTTGTTAGGGTTATTTCTGGAGCCTTTTTTGTGTAAATTGATTACTATTCCTGTTTCACAATCTTTGGGTATCTGTTGTTTATGCCATATGATGTTAAATAATTTTAGTAGTGCGTTTTTTAGTAAGGTGCCCCCATATTTAAATAGTTCTACATTCAAATTGTCTGTGCGTGGGCTTTTTTGGTTTTTTGATTTTTGTAATATTAACTCTAGTTCTTCCATTGTTATATTTTCTTCATCTTTGGTTATCACAGATTCATCTTCCAATTCCCTAGTGCCTGAGTTATACCATAGTTTGGAATAGTGTTTCTTCCATTCTGCTTGGGAGATGGAGTTGGTTTTTATTTGATCATTTGTGTCTAGTTGTAATTTCTTAAAAATTTTAAAACCTCTTCTCTGTGGGCCCGTGATATCACATTCTAAAGATTTAACAAATTTATCCCAGTCGGATTCTTCTGGTTAGTTTTCTGACTTCTGCTCGAAGTTTTTATATTTTATGTGTAGATGTAGGTCTTTAGTTTGTAGGAACAGTTTATAGGTCTTTTTTTTCCTCACTGATTGTTTGTTTCAATTCTTCATTCCAAGTTCTTAGCCATGGAGTCTTTATAGGAGTCTTATATCCAAGACTTTCTTCAGCAGCTCCCAGAATTGATTTTTTCATGTTTGACCAGATTTCCTCAACGTTATCACTTTCATACAGGAATTTAGTGCTTTCGTCTTCCAACAAATGTATTTTTAATTTCTTAGTAGTTTTTGTTGGTATTTTCTTTTAATTAAGATAATTTCTTTTTATTTTGAAAGTGCTTTCTACTAGGTAGTGATCACTGTCAATTTCACTGCCTCTGAATACTCTAGTGTCTCTAATTTTGTCATTTAAAATTTCATTAATGATAATATAATCTATTATAGACTTTGTGTTTCTTGCTTCCCATGTGAATTTATGGATATTCTTGTATCTGAAAAAAGTATTTGTAATTTTAAATTTATTAAAAATGCAGAAGTCTATCAGGCATCTTCCATTATCGTTGACCACAGGTTCGCCTTCTGATCCTATACATTTGTCTACTGATTGAGCACCAGCCCTTGCATTAAAATCTCCTGCTAGTATGAGATACTCGTTTTTGTTAGTTTGGTCTATGATCTGTTGTAATTCATCATAAAATTCTGTGGTTTCATCAATGTTGCCTTCTACTGGTGTGTAGATGCTAATGATTGTTATTGTATAAGATAGAATTTTTAGTCTTGATTTCAATATTCTGGGTGATATCCAAGAGTAGTCTAATATTTTGTTTTCCCATTCTTTCTTTATCATAACAGCAACTCCCGATGATGCCCACATTTCACTTGGTACACCGGAGTATATCAGTATGAAGTTACCTATTTCTTTGGATCCTTTGTTCTTCTTTTTTGTTTCGGTAATGACTGCTATGTCAATATTTCCATTTTCTAGTTCCATGGTCAATTCATCTAATTTGTGATTTATTCCCCTAACGTTCCAAGTTGCTACTTTAAGTTCCTTGATCGTAGTCCTATATCCATTGCCTAGGTCGTTATCCTTGAGATCCGTCCAGTTTTTTCCCTTGAGCTTATTTCAAGTATTTAGAATGTCCCTCGGATAGGTTACCAGCCTTTCGCGGGGTAAGTCTAGTGGTGGGGCTGCCACCTTATATCCTCTACACAGGCTTCAGGTGCAGCATTTCCTCTGTATGTGATGGGACAGTTATACCACTGTGACTCAGTCGCCAGAGCCTCGTCTGTGGAAATGGGTCAGTTCACCCCGAGAAGGTGAGTTTGACATTTGGGTAGGAGAGGTTATGGAATGCACGTTACCACCCCTTGAACACACCCATTTTATTTAGTTAAAAAAGTACAATTTAATTGACAATGAAATTTAATAAGATTAGTAAATTTTACTGATTAATTGATACTATACTCACTATCTAGTTTTCCGTTTAACCTTACGCCATCTAGTTTGTTGTATCATATAACAATGGCGGCAAGTTACGAACGGTAAATCTACGGACACAAGGTATTAATTACTTTTAAAATAAACCACGGAGCTTGACTAGGTCTGTAAGCCACTTATAGAAAATAATTTAATCTAACAATTAAGTCAATAAAACAGCTAAATATAATTAAAAACTTACCGTTCGTGGGAGCTGCAAAACTTGTCCAACTTGGATTAAATACCCTTACCGATACTAAGTAATACCCTACAAAATCTCTATTTAAGTTCAAATTAAACTAAATTATTGTTACTAGGAATATAAAGAAACTCTACAAAATAAAATTAATATGCTAATTTAAGTCAATAAAAAAGCAAAAATTTGATTTGAAATGAATATGATTGCATAAAATTGTTAATTTTGATTACATATTATTACACATTTTTTATTTGTTAAAGGTAAGATTTAGTCTTGAATTAGTTAACAAATAACTATTAGTAACCATCAGGTAAAGAATTAAGTTTTAACAGTTTTAAATAATCTGACATTAGTTATTAAATTGGTTAATAAGATTAATAATAAATCAGTTAGCATTAAATAAATGTATATATAGAGAAGCGATTATAGCAGTGATGCTGGTTTGCTTATACGCATAGTTGTCTAGCAGTTTATGGCTGTTTCATCTACAAATATCACTGAAAATTATCTGACTTCACCGAAAGCATTCACCTTTTTAGCATATTTCAGCAGAAGAAATATTGACGGGAAAGAGGCTCTGATATAATACAGTTAGACGACCTCTGGAAACCAGGCGAAAACCAGTTGTAATCAGCCTTCTGCACTAAGTGGGGATCTGCTGTAGTCACCTTTCCTCTTCAAGAGCATCTTGTGGGATACATGATGACTCTTTCTATGATTAAAGCCGGCCCCTTTTAAAATATGCCATGTGGTAGGCAATGACATACCACCACATTATCTGATGCCACAGAGACCATAACAAAACCAACTCCAAAAACTGCTGTTAAAGGAAGACCTGCAACTAAGTGGAAGGATGGGATCAGTGAACTTTTGGGCATGACATTTTGTGATGCCGTTCGTATAGCATATGATCAATGCAGTTGGAGGATTTTGTTGGTGGCCACAACAGCTCCTCAGGGAACTATGTGACTGGAAGAAGAAGAGAAATGTATAACTATGAATAATTCATGTCAGATGAACTGTTGAGACACACATGGCAGAGAAAAATATGTATGAGATGCATATAAATTATCATGTGCTACAGAAGCCTATGGTGTATATATAAGTCAAGCCACAAAGGAAGTTAGGCAAGCCAAGGCAGATTACGAGAAATCTCTGGCAAAGAAAGCCAAGAAAAGCAGCAAAGACTTCTTTACGCATACTAACAGTAGAAAGAAGGGGTAGAATCACATTGGTCCACTTGATGTCCATGGTTTAACAGTTGATTGAACCTGCTTAGGTTGCTGACAGGCTGAATAGGTATTTTGTGCAAATAGGTATTCACACGAGGAATTCTTTAGAGAACGGGATGCCAGAAGTTTATCAAACTCTAACTAAATGATTTAAATGGGAACTAAATGATATTGTAATAGCTGAAAGGAAAGTGGAAGAGAAATTATTTAAAAGATAGAATAAAGGCACCAGGGGTGGATGGGACTAGCCAATCATATTGAGGGGAGGCAGCAAAGGAGGTAAGCAAACCTTTAGCCATAATTATGAGGGCATCCTTGAATTCAGGGAGGTCCCCACAGAATGGAGATATGCAAATGTATTCCCAATTCACAAAGGGGGATCACAGGGTGACATGAGTAATTACAGAAAAATAATTGGGTCACTGGTTAAAGAAGTAATACAGGATCATCTAGGCAAGTTCAAGTCTAATGTCAACAAATATCTTCTTTCGTCTTCTCAACCTCCAACCAAGCACGGTACTAAGCACTATAGGTTCTAATACCTCTCGTGTTTGGGATTTTCATAAAAAAAAAATGCTGCAATTATACTTCAGACACAGCATGGATTTGTTAAGGGGAGATCTTGTCTGACCAATCTGATTGGATACTATGATGCAGTAACAAAGGAACTGGATGCAAAATATAATGTTGATATCATATACTTGGATTTAAAGAAAGCTTTTGATACTGTTGCACATAGAAAAATTGGAGCGGTGTGGCATTAAGGGCAAGTTAGTGCTATGGATAAAGGGATCGTTATTAATGGACACTACTCTTCATCGACTGATGTTATCAGTGGAGTTCCCCCTGGGTTTGGTACTGAGCCCATTGTTGTTTTCTGTATTTATTAATGATATTGATTAAGGTATATATCAGGCTTAATATCTAAGTTTTCAGATGATATGAAGGCTAGCAAGGTGGTTAATGACAGTAATGATGGTATGCTACTGCAACAAGATCTAGAAAAATTAGGCAGTTGGGCTGAGAAAAGGCAATCAAGGTTTAACATTGACAAATGAAAAGTACTGCATATGGGTAGCAGTAATCCCAGATTAGCATTCTAACTGTGTGGTACTACACTTGTGTTAATGGAAAATGAAAATTACAATATTCCAACTGTGTGGGTAGTTAAACTGTTGGAGCGAGTACAGAGAAGGGCAATGAGATTGGTGAAGTGCAGTCAGATATGACATTCTCTCAGCACTGCCGAAAGGCTGCCAAGAGAACACATGGCATTTTGTCAATGAAATACAGGAATTTTGCTAGTAGGAATAAGGAGTTGATTGTTCCATTGTATAAGACAATGATTAGGCCACATCTTGAGTATTGCATACTCAAGATGTGGCCTAATCAATAGTTCTGAAGGTCTCATTTTAGGAAGAACGTAGAACTGTTGGAGCGAGTACAGAGAAGGGCAACAAGATTGGTGAGGGGCTCAAGTTCTGTAAATTGGAGTGTCTGGAGACTAGGCACCTGTGAGGTGATCTGATTGAGGTTTATAAGGCTTTGAATGGTTTAAGCAAGCTGAGGGGATTCTTCTTCTTGCTCAGATTACACACTTAAGAGGACATAAATTAAAATTGAGAAAAATCAGTTGCAAAATAGATGTGAAGGATTTTTCCTTTAGCCAGTGAGTGGTTTGGTTACTAGAACAAACTTCCATCTGTCATTGTGGAAGTTGATAGCTTAAATTAATTCATGAAATAACTAGACAACCTTTTGGAACAAATGGATAGGTGAATGGGAAGTGGTTTTTTTTTTTTTTTTTTTTTTTTTTTTGGGCTGATGCTATATAAGCTTGCTTTTTTGCATCATATTCCACTACTAATGTTAATGTGATGTCCTATCTAATCTAAAATAATGCTAATATTATATTATACCCACTTACTTTCTATGTCTAAATATTTTGTTGCTGCTAGATTAGGCATTACTTCACACTTCATGACTTCAGAAATGTTTTCCTGTGATTTCCCATTTGCAGGTGTTTGTTCTCTTAATCCTGGAATGTGCAGTTCCAGTTTAGTCCCCTTACTTTCTATTTCTCAAGTTTTGGAAAATCCAATTTTCTCAGGTTTATTTGCTATTAAGTCTCACTTAAAGTATTCTACTAAATTCTATGATTGTTGCACCCATTTTCATTTACTGCCTTTAAAACATCACTACACTATACTGTACTCAGCCCAAATCTTTGAATAACTAAGTCTTCTGAATAAACCCCCAGCTTTTTAAATAATATAAATTTTAACTGCCTTCCAAGGCCTCTTAGACAACATTCAGCATTTGAATAAATCTCACACAAATCATTTAGCCTCTCAGTTCTTTAACAGAGTTGCAAAATCATTCAATGAAACAAATTTGATACATTGTCAAACAGAAAATTTTAAGAAAATGCTTACTCCTTTTTCTGGAAATCCCTATCTAGCCAATTATATAATGTCATTACCTTGATTATCATATAACTTTGTTCTCATTAAGTATCACTTTTCCATTTACTCTCCTTTTTTGGTGTTTTTGTTTTTTATTTTTTTTAATTAATGCAATCAAAACTTAATTTAATTGTTACTCATCAGCTGTTCCCTTGTGTAATATTGTATATACTGTACATAGATTCTGTCCTTGTAGACTTCTCCCTCCTTGTATTATGTATCCTTTTGTATAATATTGGCTTTTATATTTAGGAGTTATATTCTGTTTCTGGAAATAAATAAATAATATAAAACTTTGGCTTTGATATCAAAAAATTAAAATGGGTGGCTTTATATTTTTATATTAATCATTCTAGCTTTTCTAACATAGAATATTCTGTGATACTAATTGTAATAAAGTGCCAAAATACTTAAATTTCCTGGCACTGTTTTTGTTGTATCTTTGATCTCTAAATTCAATAAAGAACACCTGTGAAAAAAATTAGTAGAAGCTACCTTTTCTTTTCTTTTTTTTCTTAGATTTCTACTATCTTTAGGACATGCTTATTAAAAAGCTATCTTTCCCTTAGTTTTATATCTTTTTTTTTTTTTCTATACTCACATTTAAGTATAGCATCTTCACTTTTAATGCTTCAATAGTATGCAGAAATATCAAAGTTAAAAATTTTTTTGAAGAATTCCTAGAATTGTAGTTTTTATTATTTCTTGAGTCAGGTTCACAACATACTGCTGCTACCATACTAATACCCAAAATGCCTCCAATCTAGGCACAGATGTCTATGATTCCTTTACATATTCAGCTCTGGTTGAAATCCCTGCAATGATGTTGGTACTCTTTGGACTAGACAGATTTGGACGTAAGTGGCCAATGGTGATCTCAACGGCAGTTGCAGGAGTTGCTGGAATATTTATCATCTGTATACCCAGAGGTAAAAGATTTCTAGTAGTGGACAAAAAAAATCATAAAACCTGATAAAATTTTGAAAAATATTTATTTAAAAGTCCTTAAACAATTTTAATATAAATCGGATGTCAAAACAGTAATGCATTATTAGGAGATTGGGAAAGAGAAAAAACATATTTTTTATATATATTTCTAAAGTTAATGCCACTTACTTTACCTGCACTCTAGCTACAGCAAATAACAATGCAGTATTCTGTGACAGTTTGATAATGTAACTGAGTAGCACTGAAGGAAATATATACATGGAATAAGTGATTAATTCCACTTAAATCATAAAAAATGAAAAACTGATACTGGCTCCAACTGGTATTTTTTCCAACTGTTTCAATAAATTGTGTGATAAGATGTAGATACAATACCACACTTTTGGGCTTAGTGTCTCATCAGTAGGTAGGCAGGCAGGCATGCACTGTGAGTGATTGACATGATGACCCAGTAACGAGAAATATCCACAATATGCGAGATACTTGATTCCTTAGTTTTATTCTTCAATCTCCATCATGTTAGAAATGGTCATATAAACCTCGCCAACCGGGCTAGCCGAGTGGGTAAAGTACCTGCCCGGCAACCCAAAGGTCGCGGGTTCAATTCCCGCCTCGGGCTTGGATCAGAGTACTGCAAAAACCTTGGGAAGTGCAATATGGCCACAGAAGCCGATGCGCCAACAACTACCAAATCAAAAAAAAAAAAAAAATATATATATATATATATATAAACCTCAGTGTTTACCTCAAGAAGGACAATATTACACATGATAAAGTTAATAAATTAACTATCATCAAATCCCTTGTAATAGAATGGTTCAAACAAGATGTACAGTATCCTGTTCTTAAAGCTAAACTTCCTACTACCTTTTCACCAATATGGAACTTGAGAAACATAAAGTTCTCACATAAAATCGAGTTGCATCACGGGAATGAGTAGTAGACCATATAATGTCTTTCTTCTTCACTCCATGCCATAAGAACCAACCACTGATGACTATGAAAACTCCCATTCAAGCTCTTGGTTCAGTTTTAAGCATTTTACACAATGAGCATTGAGTTTAGTACACTTCTTTCAGTGTGATTCCAATTTAATAGTTAACTTCCTTTTAATTCATTAACAACATAACAGCCAGGAGGTAAGTTCTACATTTTTGGGTTCCCATTATATAAACATGAAAATACAAGCCTTCATTATATGAATACAATTTTAAATGTTACCGAATCATAGACCTCAATATATACATATATGATAAAATTTATATTGTCCTGAAAAGTGTGCATTTACTTATACTTATAAATTTTCTTATAACAGATATTTTTAGATTGTATTTAATTTGTTAACAAAATTCAAGGGAACATGCCTAATGGCAGTGACGTGAACTTCCAAAAATTACAGTTAAATAGAAAAATTTGTGATCATCTTGGATTGCAAGTAAATAAAAAAAAAAAAAAAAAGTTGGTTTATACATAATAAATTTTTTTCTGAAATGCATGTTGAAATGCATATCTTTGATTTGTATTTTTCTTTCTTTGATTTGTATTTTACTGTGTGACAGAACTTCAAGGAAAAAGTATCAACTAACAGGCATGTTATGAACTTAGTGAAAGTAAACAAGAGAACTTTACAATCACTGAGAATTGTGATAAACCTCGGTTTGTATCCACGTGTGATGAAATCTACAAATGCATTTAACATTCCATCTAACAATTATAAAGCTGCTAATGGTACAAATTCTGATTATAACAGCCTTCTTCATACTACATTTTATACTACAATATATACAGTGCATACCACATATTGCGATCAAAGATAATGTTATCATTACGTTTAATGTTATTACTAATACATAGAAAAACCTGGGTTTTTTTTAATCAGCTTCAGTTTTTGTTATTCTGTTATTGCTTTTTTGCTGTATCAAGGTTTATGCATATGAAGTGTGATTATGTAACACATAATTGATTTGTTGAACCTTGATTTGTTCTCGAACTCCAAGAAGTTGTGTGTAAAGTTACTCCCGTTGCTTAATGCAGTTTGTAGTTATCAGTGTCATTACTTAGCAAAAGAAAATATAGTATCTGTACTCCTACCACTTGACTGTTTTACAGCAGAGCATTTACCTTTTTCTAATTCTTGATTTTAATATTTTCTTTATTTGTTTTTAGTAGTTTGTATGGATTTCCAGAAATATTGTTAACAGTTTCATTTTTATTGATGACTTTCTCAAAGAAATAGTAGACAGCAAAATTAAAGTACTTTATATTTCTTGATTGAAATTTGTTTATTTCTGTTCACTTCCACTTTTCTATGTACACATTTCTGCTGAATCAGTAAACATTGCTGAATGGCTGCATTCTTGTATCTTTAGTTATTGTTATCAATTAAGCTGTGTTCTGAAGTGATCACAATAAGTGACATCTACTGAATTTTTAAATACTGAACCTTACCATAAGAATTTACAGATGCAAACAGCTTTTGCATTATGATATTTAAGCTTTCTTACAGAAAGCTTAAATATCATAATGCAAAAGCTGTTTGCATGTACATGAACACTGGAATGTGAAACCAAAACTGCCATAATAAAAAATTTAAGATAATAAGGTCCCTTTTCTCGAATTACAAATTGATTGTGTTTCTCCTTAAAAAATTAAAATAGAAGCACATCTCTATATAATTAACTACTACTTTTGGGTGTCTTGGATTTTTTTCAGTGCACTCCTAATTCCAATCTACATGGTTGTTGGCAAAAGGTTCTAGTACTTTTCAGATGGTACGGCACTTCTCGTTTACTCTTCTGAACTGAGTTCATAAGTTTTTTTTAAAAAGAAAGTCTGTACAAATAACACATGCTTGGAAGTGGAACTCTATTCTTAAAACTTTGTTGCTGAATGAAATGTACCAAATAATGAAACCCTCATTTATCAAAGATTTTTTTTTTTTTTTAATGAAACCCTCAAACATGAGAGGTATTAGAATCTGTAGTACTTAGTAAAGTGCATGGGTTGAAGGTTCAGAAGATGAAAGAGATATTTGTTGACATTAGACTTGAACTTCTGTAGACTCTAATTTTCAGGAAATACGTATGAAGGAAAGTTGTTCCAAGAAAATGGAAGTTGAATGAATAAATGAGGAAGAAGAAAAGTTGGCTATGTGAGTTTGAAGTTGGACAGTAAAAGGATGTTGACTAGTTGCAGCACATGTTTGGACTGCTTTGGAAGAGAGAGCAGGAATTATAGAAACCAATTCAGAAAAGTAGTGCCCATGCATGGAATGCATGCAGAAGAAACAGAACATCTATGAGACAGAATGAAGAGACTCTGTTAGAGATGAGGTCATTAATTAACCTAACTGCCCTCTTTTGAATGGAATCTAGAAACCTGAGAGAGGTTTTGGGGGCACTGCCCCAGATGTGGAAACAATATTCATGGTTGGGCAGATTTGTGATTTGTACAGAGTGAACAGCTGTTTGGAAGAAAAGTAATGCCGAGAGTGAAAGATTCTTAGATGCAGATTTTTAGATGCAGAGGAAGCAATATTTATAATGTGCTTATGCCAAGAGAGATCAGAAGTCAGGGTAATCCCCAATAGAGGTAGATGGCCCCTAATTCCAAATTCACAGAAGATAAGCATAGGAGCAGAAGAATACTTTTTGTGAGATATGACAGGACTGAGTTTTGGAAGGATTGAAATCAACTAAGTTATCTTTGCGCCACTGGAGAATTACCTAGCGATCAGCAATTTAAGGAATTGGTATTGGATATGAAAAACGTTGAAGCTGTTTGTGTGGGGCAAAGCTTATCAGAATGGAAAGTGGAGTGCAGTGTGCTATCATCAGCAAAACTATGGATAGGATTTCCAATCAGTGGAAGAAGACCATTAATATATAAGAGAAGAGTGAGAAAGAACTTGGGAAACACTAGCATTAGTGGAGAAGTTAGAAGGCAGAGAAGTTAGAAGATCTACCATCACCTGTAGTAAGCAGTCAGAGAGAAAATGGATACCTGATTACAAAAAACAGTTGGCAAACCAACGGCAAACCAAAGATGGAAGCTTATTTAGAAGACCTTTATACCAAACACGATCAAAAGCCTTTGAAATGTCGAGCAACTGCTTGAGTTTCACCAAATTTTTCCACTAAATTTGTCCATAGATGGGTAACATAAGCCAGAATATCACGAGTGGATCAACACTGACGAAATCCATACTGGCAATCATTGATCAGATGGAAGGTTTCTAGATAGTTAGAGTTGGCAGTTAATTGATTTATCCATTACTTTAGAAAGAGTAGAAGTAAGTGCAATGGGAGGAATTTGCCACCCTTTTTAGGAACTGGCTGGATATGAGCAAAAATTTCCAAGCAGAAGCGAAAACACCTTTGGAATAAGAAAGTGAAAAAAAGGCAACACTGAACAGGAGTAGGTTCAGCAGCACAGATTTCAAAAACAAGTGAAGAAATGCCATAAGGACCTGTTGCTTTCTTAGCATCAAAATTGATCAAAATCCTGCTGACATCATTTTGACGGAAGACCATAGGAGTTACTGAATGGAGTGTACTGGGAATGGTGAGAGGTGGTTAACCAAGATCATCAATACACAAGATAGAAAAAAATTAGGATGCTAGCAGATCAGTTTTATCTTAGGCAGAAGTGGCAACAGAACCATCTGCTTTTGACAGAGGTGGGAACAGAGATGGGCAAAAGTTGGGGCCAATAGCTTTGGCAAGAGGCCAGAATGCTTGAATACCATTTGAACAAGAAGCAAGTTGTCTACTCTTAGCATGTTCGTAATCTAGTTTGGACTGATTAATAATTCACGCAACACAGAGGCAACCCCCAAGGCAGAATGTGCTCGTCCCACAGGAACTAGTAGTTATTGGTGACTCTATTGTCAGGGAAACGGGGAACATGCTTTGTAAAAAGGATAGGTGGAACAGGACCAGGTTATGTCTGCCAGGGGCAAAGGTTGATGACGTTGTAGAGCGGATATCATCTTTTAAGGGCACAAAAGGTGATATAGTTGTACACGTTGGCACTAATGATATGAAGAGTAGGAGACCGGCAGAATTACTTAACAAGTACAGGTCATTGTTGAAAAAAGGCCGTGAATTAGGGTTGAATTTGAAAGTGTCTGCAATTCTGCCCAGACACGATAGGAGGGAGTATATGAGGAGAGCCTTGTTGATCAATTCGGCCCTGGAAAGATTGTGCAAGGATGAAGGGGTAGAATTTTTTTTTCAGCCTGGTCTGTACTTGTTAACAGGAGAGACTGCTTCTACAGGGATGGGATACACTTAAATAGAAAGGGTGCAAGAATATTTGCTGATGCTATCGAGGCAGTGTTAGGTGGGTCGGAAAACTGCTAGCTTGGGGGGGATACAAGGACTAATAGATTAATAGTAGCCGCTGGCAGATGTGAAAGTGATTCTTCCACTGCTTCTATTGGAATGAGCAGCAGTCTGGAAAACAAGATGCACAATATTTCAGAGACTGCTGGGAGTCATTGCGGTACAAGTAAACACATGGGTTCTGTTAGGGTAGCTAAGAATAGGAACAGGTGCATGTATACTTGCGTGTACACCAGTGCTAGGAGTTTAGTAAATAAATTTGATGAATTTGAGGTATTGCTGAAAACATCAAAGGCAGATATTGGGATATCAGAGATGTGGTCTCACACATATATAAGGAATGCAGAACTGGAATTTGGGGAGTACAATGTGTACAGAAAGGATAGACAGAATAGGAAGGGAGGAGGGGTTATGCTATTAATTAAGAAACACATAAAATCCAAGGAAGTGAAGCCAGTCAACATCGCTGGACAGTGCAGTGTCGAGTCAGTATGGTGTGACATAAGCATTGGGAGATCAAAATTGAGAGTAGGAGTGTGCTATAGGCCTAATGACTCTGATGAGTATAATAAGAAATTGTACAGGGAAATAGTGGGCCAGAAAATCAGAGTCTTATAATGGGGGATTTTAATTTCCCAGATATTGACTGGAATTTGTGGGTTGGTCACTCACACACTAGCAATGCTTTTGTGGATTTATTGGATGATTGTTTTCTGCATCAGCATGTTCGGGAGGCAACTAGAGGGAGTAATACTCTTGATTTGATTATCAGCAGTGATCATTCGTGTATTAAGAATTTGCAGATAAAGGAACCACTAGGTGGCAGTGATCACAGTGTACTGAAGTGGGATTTACTCAAAGAGGTAACTACCATTAGGGGTAAAGGGAAGGGTTATTGATTTCGTAAAGGCGACAACGATGGTCTGAGACAGTATTTAAATTCTATACAGTGGGACCAACTGATGATGTTACCAACAACAAATTCAAAATGGGAAGCATTCAAAGAACTTATCTTGGAAGCTACTAGGCTTTACATGCCAACTAAGAAATATTGTTCAAGGTTTAGGCCTCAATGGAAGTCAGATGAACTAATCAGACATATGGCAGAGAAGAAAAATGCATGGGATTCATATAAATTAACATGTGACACAGAAGCCTATGATAGATATAAGCTGGTCTCTAACCAAGTTACAAAGGAGTTTAGGCAGGAGAAGGCAGATTTTGAGAAATCTTTGGCAAAGGGTGCAAAGAAAAACAGCAAACAGTTCTTTACTTATGTAAACTCTAGAAGGAAGGGGATGAATCAGATTGGTCCACTTGATATCAATGGTTGAACTGTTGATGATCCTGCTCAGGTAGCTAATAAACTAAATTAATATTTTCATCGGCATTCACAAGAGGAGTTATTCAGCGAGGGGAATGCCAGAGGTGTATTCAACTCTGGCAGTAAGCTAGATAATCTTGTAATAACTGAGAGTAAAGTGGAGGAGAAATTGTTGAAGATAAACACAAGAAAGGCACCTGGGGTGAATAGGATATATCCAGTTATATTAAAGGAGGCAGCAAAGGAAGTAAGCAAACCCTTAGCCATAATTATGAGGGCTTCCTTGGACTCAGGGGAGGTACCCATAGACTGGAGATGTGCAAATGTGACCCCAATTCACAAAGGAGGATCAAAGGCTGACACAAGTAATTATAAACCTGTGAGTTTAACTTCTGTTGCAGGAAAATTAATGGAGGCACTGGTTAAAGAAGCACTGCAGGATCATCTAGACAAGACTTCAGTTATAGCTCGGACACAGCATGGTTTTGTTAAGGGAAAGTCTTGCCTGACCAATTTGATTGGATCTTAGCAAGGCTTTTGATACTATTGCACGTGGAAAACTGCTGCACAAATTGGAGCAGTGTGGCATTGGAGGCAAATTTCTGCTATGGATATAGGGGTGGTTGAGGGGAAGAAGACAGAGAGTGGTAATCAATGGACACTGCTCATCACGGACTAATGTTATTAGCGGAGTCCCTCAGGGTTCAGTGTTGGGTCCATTATTGTTTTCTGTATTTATAAATAATATTGATGATGATATATCAAGCTGATATATCCAGCTTAATGTCCAAGTTTGCAGATGATACAAAGTTGGCAGGGTTGTTAAGGACACTACTGACGCTATGCTGCTGCAACAGGATCTAGAAAGGTTGAGCAGATTGGCTGAGAGGTGTCAAATGAAGTTTAACATTGACAAATGTAAAGTACTACATATGGGTAACAGCAATCCCAGAGCAACGTATCAACTCTGTGGTACTACACTGACAGTGGTAGAGAATGAAAAGGACCTGGGGGTAATTGTGCAGGCAGATATGAAGTTCTCTGAGCAGTGCAGACGGGATGCAAGAGTAGCTCATGGTGTATTGTCAATGATATATAGGAATTTTTCTAGCTGGGATAAGGAGGTGATTATTCCCTTGTATAAGGCAATGGTCAGCCCACACCTAGAGTACTGTATACAGATCTGGAGGCCTCATTTCAAGAAGGATGTAGAGCTGCTGGAACGAGTACAGAGATGGGCAACAAGATTGGTGAATGGAACAAAGGGTTGCTCTTACGAAGAAAGGCTTAAGTTTTGCAAATTACAGGGTCTGGAGACTAGGCACCTGTGAGGTGATCTGATTGAGGTGTATAAAGTATAAAGCCTTGAATGGTTTGATCATGCTCAATTCTGATGGGATTCTTCCTCTTGCTCAGAATAATCACCTGAGAGGGCATAAATTCAAATTGAGGAAAGACAGATGTAGGATAGATGTGTGGAAATTTGCCTTTAGCCAGCGGGTAGTTGGTTGGTGGAACTTCCATCTCTTGTTGTGGAAGTTGATAGCCTAAATAAATTTAAGGCTCAGCTGGACAGGTATTTCGAATGAACGGAGGAGGGGTGAAGTGGAAGTTTTTTTTTTTTTGGCTGATGCTGCATAAGCTTGCTTTCTTGCATCATATGCCTCTACTAATGCTAATAACTACTTTACAATTGTTGCGAGCTTTGGTGTAGGCAAAAAATGAACCTGGAAAATTGGAAACAAGCCAATTATGTATGCAACATTCTTCTCTTGAACAGCCTTAGCACATTTAGTGGATAACCAAGGTTTAGATAAAGGACACGATTTTAAGATGGAGTGTGGAATAAAGGATTTCATCCCTACAAGGATAATTTCACTTGCACAATCTGAGCAAACACCGACATCAGAAGATTTGAAACAGTAATCTGACCAAGCAAAAGAAAGATATAAATCTCGAGATCATCCCATTTTGCATTCTCGTAATGCCAAACAACACAAGGTTGATAAAGGCTCCATTGGAGAAGAGACCATCACCAAGTTATGATCTGAGGTGTCTAGAGGACCACTAGGTGCCTCCGTAGCCAGGTCGGAAGGAGCAGCAGCGCATAGCACACACTTTCTTGATTATACCGGGGTTCGAGCCCGTCACCACCAAATACGGAGAATGCAGAAATGTCAGGGAATGACCACCGCATATCCCGGAGCAATATGGCCTTAGTTGCTAATGCTCCTAAAAACCAAATAACAACAATAGAGGACTACTCACCTCGGCCATGGACTTAGAAGAGTTGTTTGTGTGAAAAAGATCAAGCATGGTTAGGATTGTCTGGTATTCTGTTAAGTAAATGAACAATTTGTGTGAGGTCACTAGTAATTGTAAAAATCTCAGCATCTTGACCAGTTGGCTCCATATGACTAGAAAACAGAAGCCAGCTGGAATTGTGAACATTTAAAATTACCAAGGAAAATTACCTCACTGTTAAGAAAGTTGGTCTGGAAAAAGTCAAGTTTCAAAGAGAGGAATTCAAAGAGTAACAAGTGATTAGTAGAGGTGGGAGAATGATAGAGGAAACAGATGAATTTGACAGAATGTGGTATAGAGATTTTAAGCCAGAGAAGATCAGAAAGAGGAGATTCCAGATTACTGTCTCTTACAGGGAATATCAGAACAGACATATGCACACGTACCACTCTTGAAGTGAAAAGAATCATACAGTAAATAATTTGGACAACTGAGAGGAGCAGTGGTTAAATCAACCAATAACTGGCATTTTGTCAGAAAAAGTACACATGGTTTGGCAGACTATTGAGATTAGAACTGAGACCACATATATTTGTGAAATGAACGAGGAAGTGTTCTGGAGGTTTGTATCTTTTGGCAGATAAGTTTGTTCTAATAGTTTGACAATTTGTGGTATATTCAGAAGTAAGAAAAGGTAGGTGGCAAGGACATGCTGTACGAGGTAATGAAATTTTTGGATATGGCCTACACATGGTAAGAATATACCCCGCTCCTTGACATAACATGACCTCAACGATGCCTCCTGCATATACACTACTCGATCTCCCTCCAGTCACTATCTGGCAAGCGATGGGGGGTGCGGGGGGTTGCCAGAGCTTTTCTCTAAAGACTAAACATGGGTTCCACCACTTCAAGCCTCCAATAAGCAGAGTGGTAATACTGCACCGGTTTATGAGTCATCTACCACCTAGTATTGCCTGGTAACACAGAGGGGCAGTATTCCTCCATCTGATTTGGGCATCACACCTTGACCCTGCTTGCATTGGTTCACACCTGAGTAGTCACTTCCAGTGTGCTAGTTGCCATTTTCAGGACTTGCACATGGGGATTATAGCCTGGGTTACTAACAGACCGACCGGACTTTGCAGAAATTAGGTCTACTTGACTTGAGTGCCACCCGAATATCAGCTCTATCAGTCTTTTAAACTTCCAGGTAGCAAGCACAGCTTGGCATACCTGAGAGAATATCTGTAGCCAATTGCTATGCTTATTTTCTTTACATGGTATTAATTTAGTCTTTGAATTGAAATTTAATTATATACAAAATATTGGATGATGCACAAGCTATAAATTTGACATTATTCACATATTACTTGTTTGTGATATTATTTTACCAATACTCTTGATTTTCCGGGATAGATGGTAAAAAACAAATCCCGGATAATCGATTTCCCGGTTAATCCAAAAATACAAAAGTCCCCGACATACATAAGAGGTACGTTCCAGGACTTCTTACTTCGTCGAGTTTTACGTAACTTGGGAATGACTAATAACATATTGTTACTATATTATTATTGACAAATCTGAATTCCGCGCAATACTTGTTAATGTTTGGCCATTTTGATACATCTTTATTATAATGATTCCTTAGAGATTTAACAGATGCACCGTTTTCAAACTTGTGAATAATTCCAAGTATTTGTTTAACTGAAAGTGCAACTCTTTTGTGTTTACCCATCATTTTCGCGATTTCTAAACAAAAAAAAAAAATTTTACTATAAAAAAAATTCCGACATCCCTGACATAAATAACAAAACAAAATTTATCCTTTTGCGCTTCAACAGAACATAACAATCGACGCAATGCACTAAAAAAACTTGGTCTCTCTCTCTCTCTCTCTCTCTCTCTCTCTCTCTCTTTTTTTTTTTTTTTTTTTTTTTTTTTGAGCGACGGAATTGAAGATAGCGGGATTGCAAGATAATAGGTACACTAATCTCCCAATGACTACTTATAATGCCGCTTGTCGCTTATTTACGACTTGCAAAATATCTGTTTATACCTATTCTAGTTATTACTTGAATTTTTTTGATTTCTGGTTGATTTTTTTTTTTTTTTTTATTTATTTATTTTCTTATTATTAATTTTTTTATTTGGAGTCTTGAAGTGTCCCGGTTAATCGAGAGTCTGCTGTATATATATTTTTTAAAAATTTTGTTTGGTACTTTAATATTTTTTGCCCATTATTTCATCTAAAAATGTTGAGAATGAATTATTCATAACTTTTTAAAGATTTGCAGTTTTTGTAATAACAGAATTGTGTAACATGTACTAAAATTTATTTTAAGGTAGTTTTAGGATGAAAATTTTTATTTAGGTGTCTCTTTAAATGTAATTTATAATTTCAGATACGTCCGAAACCTTTCTTACACTGGCCTTGATTCAGAGAGTTACCTTGACTACAGAATATAATATTTTAATGCAGTATGCTGCTGAAGTTTATCCCACAGTACTACGAGGAAGAGGAATAGCTTTTCTGCGCTTCACAGGCACTTTAGGGTTATACCTTAGCCCTTCCATTGTTTATTTGGCAAGTATAATGATTATCAAACATTTGATAATAAAATTACTCTCCAAATAGAATATATTGTAAAGAAAAACTATTTGAGAAACACCCTCCTCATTTTAAGCTTTATAATGTTTATTGAGATCAAGAAACCAGCCCTTCTGATTGATGATGTGAAAAATAGTGGGGATGAGAGTAATATGATAAAACCACCTAGACTGACATTATTTTTCAAATTAAAATCTCAATATTTTATTTTATTATTATTTTTTTTTAACCTTACAGTTCTGTCTACTGTTTACTGTTATTCTCAGAACTTTTAAACTGGTAGATTTCAATCCATCTGGGAGTATTCTCAAGAGTATTCTGAAGGGAGGCAATAAGTATCATTCTAGAATAAATTAGTCTTGAAAGAAAACTGGACCTAGTCTTGTTTATGACCACTAAGGGATCACAGAATTACAAGTTTCAGGGACACTGACTTTGGTGTGTTGTTTTCCACAATATTACTGTTAGGTTTAGGTTGTCTTCATCAAGTGTTTTAAGGCAGGTCCTTGTTACATAATGCTCAAAAAAAAAAAAAAAAAAAAAACTTATATCAGGTTTCAAATTATGTTCTTCCTAAGGGTTTCGAAAGATAAAAAAGAAATTGGCACAGATATCTTTAAATTCATGCACACAGATGATTCAAAAACAAGTAACTTTCAGATTTCATAAAATATGAACTGTGCATATGACATAACATGAAAAAAGAATTTTTAGAATGAGAGAGCTGGAGGACATAGCATTCAATAGTGGATTTCAATTTGTACATAAAGTATGCTGCACATAATTGTGTGAAAGCAATTTAGACAATTTAATTAAAAACTACATTATAATTATAATACTCAAAATGGTTTGGAACACTATGCTTCCTCTGGATAAATAGTTAAAAACTTGTTTAGATAACTACATAATGCAGAATCCTCCAGTTGAACTTAAGAGGCAAAAGCAAATAGGGAGACAAGAAAGAAACTGTCCTGGGACATTATGTAGGGATAATGCTTCAGAAGCTCCAAATTTGGATCGAAGAACATATTCAACGCAAAAAATGTGGGAACGTTGCCCATAGATGCTGTATATCATACCACCTCTGAGGACCATGCTTTCTTCATCTCAAACTAAAATGCTAAACATTGCACAACAGCAAATGAGAAGGGACATTTCTCAAAGTGTTCCAAACACAAAAAATACTGAAAAACAGTAAACAAAAACATTGGCAGGGTCAACATCTCCCACCCCCAGATAACTTTCTTCCATAGTGACTGTGATGGATCCAGCAAGAACCACGTGTTAACTCTACACATCATTATATTCAAGAAACCATCACTCTACCAATATGATAAAGGAAACGGTATCATATGGCAGCCAGAGAGTGGAACAGCTTGCAACCATAACATCACAACCAGAAAGAAAAATGGGTCATATGGCTGACCTCCCCACCCTCTCCAATGCTCAGGGCAATTTGCAGCAAAGAGCAACCAGTTGGCATTTAGGGACTCCTCATCCACTTCTGCCTTTGTCCATCAAGTTGTAACTGGAGGATTCTGCAGTAGGTATCTCAGGAAGTTTTTAACTATTTATCTACAGAAGAAGGAACCATAATTTTATGAAAAATTTTTGGTATTGTAATGTACAGTTATTCATTAATTAAATTGTCTAAATTATGTTCACATAATGCAGTGTAGTATGTTTCATTGTCAAAAGAACATTTTTTGTCATCAGTTTGAAAATAATACAAATTCAATGACTAGTGTGTAACACGATTTTCATACATACTAAAAAAAATACCCAGATCCACTGTAAATTAAGTCAATTTATAATTGATTTCAGTAGTTTGAAAGAAAAAGTTGTCTACAGTGGGAAGAGACAGTTTGCCCCTAAGCCAAAGATGAAACATTGCAACATTCAAGAAATGTTTTTCAAAAAACACAAAGACAACACTTACAGATGTAGCCATAAGTTGAACCTGCCTCAAACAAGTCTTGCTTATTCTTTAAAGGCATCTACTTTTGGCTTACAAGATGCAGTAAGCCAAAAGTAGTTGGCTTACTGCATTATACATTAAACCGAACAACAAATTTAAGTGATGAAAATTTTGCTGTAACTTTCAACTGAAAGGTTAAAGAGCATGATCTGTGTTCAATAATGAATCCACTTTTCAATTGACAGAAAAGTCAACCATCAGAATATTTGATTGTGGAGAACTGAAAATCCTTACCAAGTAAAACATGAACAGGACTCTCCTAAAAATAAACATTTTGTGTCATTTCATGTCAGCATAGTTATGGCCTTTTCTTTTTAATGGAAAAGGTGATCACCACAAACAGTTGCCTGGACATTCTAAATAACTAAAATTAATGGAGTGTCAGGAAGAGAAATATTTAAGGGTTACAATAAAAGCAGATATGAAGTTTTCCTTGCAATGTTAAAAATGCTCAGGAAGGTAGAGTATGTTACTAAAGAAAGGAAACTAGATTGGGGCTGTGCTAAGAATTCCTCTGAGGGATGTCTTAACTGTGGAGTGCAGAGGGAGCCTAAAAACAAGAAATCTCAAGGATGACCTAATAAAAGCGCTTAAGTCCTGTAAAAGGTTAAGCAGCATGAAGGGAGGTATTTTATTACTGGCAAGTGAAACAAGAACATGAAGACAAATTTAAAATGTTGAGAAGTAATAAAAGAGTAAATCTTTTGAAGTTTTCCTTTGGACAGTGTGTTGTTGATCACTGGAATAAGTTGCATGGGATATAAGCAGAATTCAATCATTTTTAGAAATCAGAAAATTCAGATCAGCTGAGGTGGGGTAAACTTAATTGTGGCAAAGTGATGCAAGGAAGCAAGCTAATACACCATCAGAAAAAAAAAGGGGGGGGGGGAGAAAAAAAAGAAAAGCAATTACCCAATTCATTTGTGCATCCATTCTAACAGCCTGTCAAATCTCCTACAACTTATTAAAACTACCTACATCCACAGCACCAGATGGCAATTTGCTCCAACAACCACTCTCTACCTGAAAGCAGATTGTCCTGCAACCATCCTTTTCCAATTCAAGTTTGTCTCCTTGTGTTATCATCCTAGAAAGAGTAAGGATACCATCAGTTTTAATAATTTTAGTTTACTCAATCCATTTAGATCCTTTAAACACTTCACTCAGATCTTGCAGATGCTTAATTTGCAGAACTAAAGTCCTTTCTGGTAATAGAACCTTTTTTTTTTTTTTCCATGATTGGCTTGCTATCACTGTTATAGACTGTACTCATAATATATATACAGACAACCCCCATGACAGCTCTAACACGATTGATAAATTTCGGTAAACCTCACATATTTTTTAGCTCTTTTGCAGGGGAACTCTGCTGTTACGTTGGATGCAATTTTCAACATTTCCATTCTTTTTTGTGAATACCCGCTGTTGACTCGCTAGTCATTATGCAAAAAAAAATAATTGGGAAATCCCCGGGTTAGGTTCTGTGCTGTTGAACTTGTGCTTGCTTGTCTGAGACCATAAAAAATTGACTTCAAAGTGTACAGTTCATGACTTTTAAGGTTATTTTGGCTTTTATTTGATCATTTATAAATTTTTCCAGGTATGTATTACTAAACTTTGTTATTAAGAACTGTACTGGAATAATTTCTTTGTTGTTTAAATTTCAGCCCTAAATTATGCCTAAGGAAAGCAAAAAAGCACCACTCGAAAGAAACTTTTTCTCTAGAATCAAAGATACAAATTTTGGATCTTAAAATAGAGGAAAGGGTAACATATGTTGCAAAAAGTTTAAATTTAAATGAAGCAACAATCTGGACCATAAAGAAAAATGAACAGAAAATTAGAACTGCTATTGCTGCAGGATTTTTCATTTCTGCAAATACGACAGCTTATCCTCAAGTGCCAATAATTGAGAAAATGGAAAAAGCATTGAGTATTTGGATTGACAAAAGTAGTAAAAAACAGATTCCATTAGACGGCAATGTAATTAAACAAAAGGCACTAAAAATTTATAACCATTTAAAAGCAAATGGAGAAGGTTAACCCAGAGTTTGTTGCCAGTAAAGGTTGGTTTCAGCATTGTAAGAACTGCTTTCATCATTCATCAAATGATAATGAAGCTGCCAAGAAGTATGTACAGGAATTTCAAAAAATTATTGAACAGCATGGATACACACCACATTGTTTTCAATGCCAATGAGACATATTTTTGGTGGGAAAAAAATGCCTAACAGAATGTTTATTTTAAAAAAAGAGAAAACTGCACCAGATTTTAAGGCATCAAAAGATCGTGTAATGTTACTTATGAGCAGTAACGCATCGGGAGATTACATGATAAAACCTATGCTGGTTTATAGATCCTCTAATCCTTGTGTAATGAAAGGTGTAAATAAAAATACGTTATCAGTATATTGGAAAGCAAATAAAAAAGCTTTGGTAATTACCAATTTGTTTAAAGAATTGTTTTGTGTCAGCTATAGAAAAGCATTTAAAGTGGAAAAAATCTAGATTTCAAAGTTTTATTATTATGGGATACCATGCCAGGCCATCCAAAAGATTTAAGTCACCCAAACAGCGAAGTAAATGTTCCTATCACCTAATACAACTTCTTTAATTCAGCCATAAGATCAAGGCATTATATCTACCTTAAAAATTCATTACATCAGAAAATCATTACAATGGATTTTGGAAAAAATTGATTCGGAGTCTAATGAAGTGATGGAGGTATGGGAACATTTTCCAATTGTGGAATGTATTGGAATTATAGCTTTATCACTCAAAGAAGTAAACCTGTCAACATATATGGCCACCAGAGTTAGTTCATTCAGGAAATATGGTTGAACCAGCAGAAAACAGAATCGGTGCGATAGTAGAACTTGCTAAGTTGGTAGGAGGGGAAGGTTTTGATGATATGACTACTGAAGACATTAACAAATTACTGGTAGAAAAAGAGGCTGGCGAAGCAGATTTGGTGGAAATTGCACCGGAAGTAAACCAAATAAATTCAAAGGATGATAGTGCAGATGAAAATTCTGAGGTTACAAATTTTATACTAAAAAGCATACAGGAAGGCATAAACTTAGCCGACCAATTAGAATCTTATTTTTGAATGCAGATCCTTTGACCGAAAGGAGCACAAAGTTCAAAAGGGAGCTTCAAAAATGCTTAGCTCCGTACCATGACATTCACAAAGATCTATCAAGCAAAAGAAACAAACCCAAATTACTGATTTTTTTTAAAGATGAAGAGGAAGAAAATTAAATGAACATACATTATTTGACATATATGTATCACAGTTTGTAAGAAGTTTGTTCAGTTATTACTATTTTTAATAAAAATAAGTTTCTGATATAAAAAATGGCGTATTTTTGTTAGCTTTCGGAGCTTAACCCCCCTTTTGTACTGGTTCTTAAGTCCCATATAACACGGCTTCACACTACACAAGATTTTATAGGAACCTAACTACCGTATTATACAAGAGTTACCTGCATGTGTGTGTGTGTGTGTGTGTGTGTGTGTGTGTGTGTGTGTGTGTGTGTGTGTGTGTGTGTGTGTGTGTGTGTGTGTGTGTGTGTGTGCATATATATATATATATATAATTTTTGATTATAGTTTAAGTAAATTAGGTATGTGCTGTTTAATAGGATATATTATGGTGGTGTCTGAAAATATAAAACCGATAGTATATAAATATAAGAAAATATGTATATTAGCTAGTTTTCATCTTGCCTGTGAACAACTAAATTATCTACTTAACTACTATACTTTTTAATATTACATTTTTGACCACGTTATACAGGCAGATGACAACAGAAACTGATAACTCTGTTAATTATGAGTGGGATATATTGAGAGGGTTAGCCCTCGATAATGTCCCTTTCAATGTATCCAATTACCTATAATTAACATTATGTATTATATTATTATTACTTTGTTTTACTAATGATTATTCTTTACTAGGTTTGGCCACGGGGCTGGTATCGGCTATTATAGAGTTAATTGGTGCTTTGATCTACGGGTATATTTTTGGACAGCTAGCTAATATACATATTTTCTTATATTTATATAGTATCGGTTTTATATTTTCGGACACCACCATAATATCTAATATAATATACTATTAAACAGCACATACCTAATTTACTTAAACTATAATCAAAAATTATATTACGACGGATGTAATGTTCTGTCTATAATAGATGCCATTAATCCGATCTGGATTATATTGCATAAGATATTTATAAATTGTTCCTATTATAGATATATATATTTGTATTATCAGTATGTATTTTTTTTTTAACATAGGAGCCCAGAATTATACTTTGCCTAGGGTTCCTCAGAAACTCTTAATCTTCTGTTATCTGTACTAGCACTTATGAGTTAGTAACATCTTTGGTGATGCTAATAAAGAAGGGAAGGGGTGAGAGACAATTATTAAAGCAGAGGTTCTCCTATCCTTTCAAAAGCCAGTTGGGTGTTAAATATTGATTTAATCATCAATTATGACTTCTTCTTTCTTTCAAAATCATATGGCATTTTTGATCTACAAATTATGTTATCATGGCTGAATTCAGGGTATATTTGATATATTTTTATTTTGAGAGACTTCGCAAACTTTTTTTTTTATAATTAAAATTAATTTACTTGTCAGTAATCTAATACATATATAATTTATTTAGTAAGCCGTTGCGATAAGTCGTGTAAATGTAACAAGGTATTTTCTAGTTTTGGTGTTTAAAGAACAAGGTTTTTCTAATTTTGTTTTACATTTATTAAAGAAATATATATATATTTTTTTTTTTTTTTTTTGTTATAATAAAGAATAATTTTAGTCAGTTTTTCAGAATTATGAGATTTGATGAATTTTAAATTGACAAATGAAATATTATTTAGTTAGAAAAAAATTTATATGATCATAAACTGGAATTCTTTGTCCTTAGGCCTTATCAAATCCTGCCTTCCCACTGCTGGTATCAGGAGTCATCATATTAGCAGTATCAGTCCTGTCACTATTTCTTCCAGAAACATTAGGATGCCATTTACCACATACATTGGAGGAAGGAGAACGCTTTGGCCTAGGCCAGCCAACTTTAGGCTGTCCATGTCTAAAGCAAACGTAAGTCAAAAATTAATAATGTATTCTGTCACTTATAACTTTTGAATATATTGGTGAAGGATACTGCACCAATATATTCAAAAATTAAGCTAAAATACTGCACCAAATATTGCATTATCACTAATGAATTGCATTCAGTCAAATGCTACAAGGCACAGAGAAGCAGATATAATCATTGTTACATAAAATATGTTTGCAAAGGATGTTATGTGCAGGAATTATAGTTTTACATATTTATATTACACTGCATTAAAATTTGAATAAATATAAGTACTTGTGTCAGTGCAACACTGCTTGCTGAGACTATCTTGTTTGTTCTGCATCTTGTGGAATTAAAAGAATAAGAATGCACAGAGTAAGCTTTTGTCCGTTGGGTGGGGGGGTTCACTGCACATCCCTTCAGGAACCTAAACAACTCCCATTGGCCTAGATTAGAAGCTCTTGCCCTATACCATGAAATCCTCAACTGCAAAGAACTTACAAAGTTAAGCACTGAATAATAACAGCTACAGAGCAAATATTTAACTACATACGAATAGGTAGCACCCTCATCAGAAGTTTCAATCAAAACAAAGTAACTCTGGTGAGGAGGGGATATGAAATGATGAAAATAAAAACAATCAAAAGAAAAGAAAACCTGTAATAAAGATACAAGTGAAAGCAATGCTAGAAGTATAGTAAATAAATTTGATGAATTTGAAGTGTTGGTCAAGACATCAAAGGCAATTTGTTGGGATAGCAGAGACGTGGTGTCACCCGGATATAAGGAATGCAGAACTGGAATTTGGGGAGTAAAATGTGTACAGAAAGGATAGACAGGATAGGAAGGGAGGAGGTGTTATGCTGTTAATTAAGAAAAACATAAAATCAAAAGAAGTGCACCCAGTTGATATAGATGAACAGTGCACTGTTGAGTCAGTTTGGTGTGACATAAGCACTGCGAAAGCAAAAATAAGAGTAGGAGTGTGTTTTAGGCCAAATGACTTGAATGAGTACAGAGAAATAGTGGGCTAGGCTAGTAAATCGGAATGTCTTATAATGGGGTATTTTAACTTCCCAGATATTGACTGGAACCCCGGGGGCTCACATCTAGTGAGTATGGGCTTGGCACACCCAGGGTCCTGAGCTGGATATCATCATTCTTCTCTTTCTTGGTGATTCCCTTCTACTTTTGACTCTCTCTCTCTCTCTCTCTCTCTCTCTCTCTCTCTCTCTCTCTCTCTCTCTCTCTCTCTCTCTCTCTCTCTCTCTCTCTCAGGGTTACTCGGGAACTTTTTTTTTTTTTTTTTTTCTCCTGGTGCGGCATAAGCCTCAGGCTTCCTTGCATCATATGGATATTAATAATAATAATAATAATAACTTGTGGGTTGGTCACTCACACAATAGTCAGACTTTTGTGGATTTATTGGATGATTGTTTTCTGCAGCAGCATGTTCGAGAGGCAACCAGAGAAAGTAATACTCTTGATCTGGTTATCAATAGTCTTCATTCGTGTATTAAGAATTTACAGATAAAGAAACCACTAGGTGGCAGTGATCACAGTGTACTGATGTGGGATTTACTTAAAGATTTAATTACCATCAGGGGTAAAGGAAAGAGTTTTTGCTTCCGTAAAGGTGAGTACAGTGGTCTCAGACAGTTTTTAAATTCTGTACAGTGGGATCAACTGACGATGTTACCAACAGTAAATTCTAAGTGGGAAGTATTCACGGAATTAATCGTGGATGCTAATAAAAGTTTCATACCTATTAAGAAATATTGTTCAAGGTTTAGGCCTAAATGGTTATCAAATGAACTAATGAGACTCGTAACAGAGAAGAAAAATGCATGGGATGTATATAAATTATCAAGCGACTCAGAAGCCTATGGCAGATATAAGCTAGTCTGTAATCAGGTCACAAAGGAGGTTAGGCAGGCGAAGGCAGATTACGAGAAATCTTTGGCAAAAGATGCTAAGAAAAACAGCAAGGATTTCTTTACTTATATAAATTCTAAAAGGAAGGGGATCAATCTGATTGGTCCACTTGACATCGATGGTTCGACTGTTGATGATCCTGCTCAGATAGTAAACAAACTGAATGAGTATTTTGCATCTACATTCACACATAAGGAATTATTAAGGTTTGAATATAGCAGAAGGTTATCAAATTGGAGCAGGGTACTTAATGATTTTATAATAACTGAGAGCAAAGTGGAGGAGACATTATTGAAGTTAAACATAAGAAAAGCACCTGGGGTGGATGGGATCTATCCAGTTATATTAAAGGAGGCAGCAAAGCAACTAAGCAAACCCTTAGCCATAATTATGAGAGCATCCTTGGACTCAGGGGAGGTTCCCACGGACTGGAGATGTGCAAATGTATCCCCAATT
Source organism: Mastigoproctus giganteus (assembly GCF_048544385.1). Classification (NCBI taxonomy): domain Eukaryota; kingdom Metazoa; phylum Arthropoda; class Arachnida; order Uropygi; family Thelyphonidae; genus Mastigoproctus; species Mastigoproctus giganteus. The sequence continues at coordinate 53,337,056 of NC_143580.1, read as the reverse complement.
CACAAAGGGAGATCGAAGGGTGACACGAGTAATTACAGACCAGTTAGTTTAACTTCTGTTCCAGGTAAAATAATGGAGTCACTGGTTAAAGATGCATTGCAGGATCATCTAGACAAGACTGCAGCAATAATTCAGACACAGCATGGGTTTGTTAAGGGAAAGTCTCGTCTGACAAATTTGATTGGTTATTATAATGTGGTTACAAAGGAACTGGATGCAAAAAATAATTTTGATATCATATATTTGGATTTCAGGAAAGCTTTTGACACTGTTGCGCATGGAAGACTATTGTACAAATTGGAGCAGAATGGTATTAAGGGTAAGTTGCTACAATGGATAAAAGGATGGTTAAGTGGGAGAAGACAGAGGGTGGTAATCAATGGGTGCTGCTCTTCATGGACTAATGTTATTAGTGGAGTCCCATAGGGTTCAGTGTTGGGTCCACTGTTGTTTTGTATATTTATCAATGATATTGATGAAGGTATATCAGGCTTAGTGTCAAAGTTTGCAGATGATACAAAGGTTGGCAGGGTTGTTAATGACAATAATGGCAGTGTGCTACTGCAACAGGATCTAGATAATTTGGGCAGATGGGCTAAGAAGCGGCAACTGAAGTTTAATCTTGACAAATGCAAAGTACTGCATATGGATAGAAGTAACCCGAGAGAAAAGTACCAACTGCGTGGAACTACACTTAAGGTGGTAGGAAATGAAAAAGACATGGGAGTAATTGTGCAGTCAGATATGAAGTTTTCTGAGCAATGCAGACAGGCTGCCAGGACAGGTCATGGGGTTTTGTCAATGATATATAAGAATTTTGCAAGCAGGGAAAAGGAGGTGATTGTCCCTCTGTATAAGGCAATGGTCAAGCCATGCCTTGAGTACTGCGTACAGGTCTGGAGGCCTCATTTTAGGAAGGATGTCGATTTGCTTGAGCATGTACAGAGAAGGGCAACAAGATTGGTGAGGGGAATGAAGGGATCCTCTTACCACAAGAGTATTAGTATTAGTAACGGCCGCATGGTGCAAGAAAGCCTATGGCTTATGCTGCACCAGCCAAAAAAATAAAAAATAAAAAAAAAATAAAATAAAATAAATAACTAAATAATAATAATTAATAAAAAAAAAAAAAGGAAATTGAACCTATCATCCTATGCGCTTCCCTTACCCGAAAGTACTATCCAGATGACCTTTGAATTTTCCCAAGCTGTCGGCCTCTACCCATGAAGGCAACTTATTCCAGTAATTTATAACTTGCTGGCTAAAATAAAACTTCCTGCAGTCCAATCTAAACATTTCCCCCTGTAACTTGAATTTATGTCCCCTAGTTCTAGCATCATTTATAATCTTGAAAATTTCGTCCTCATTCATTTTACTGATGCCTCTCAGAGCCTTAAACACCTCAATCAAATCTCTAAGGTGTCTAGTTTCCAAACTCTGCAACCCACATATTCGAAGTCTTTCTTCATAAGGACGCCCTTTTGCCGATCTCACCAGGCGAGTTACCCTTCTTTGCACCCTTTCAAGAAGCTCGATGTCTTTCTTTAGGTGCAGTCTCCATACTTAAACACAGTATTCCAAGTGTGGTCTAACATAAGCCTTATATAATGGGATTATCACATCCCTGTCTCTACTTGCAAAAGTTCGATAGATCATCGACACCATGGGCCTTCCTTGCAACCTGTTTACAATGCTCAGAGAATTTCATGTCTGACCGTATCGTAACACCCAAGTCCCTTTCCTCCAGTACTGGGTTTAGTTGAACTCCACCAAGTGAATAAGTTTTTTTGGGATTACTGTTTCCCAGGTGTAATACCTTACACTTTGTTGGATTAAAGCACAGCTGCCATTTTTCTGACCATTCCTGAAGTCTATCTAGGTCTCTCTGAAGAAGCTCAGCTTGACAGTGATCATTAACTACTCTACCAATTTTAACATCATCTGCAAATTTAGACCATCACGCCCTCTATCCCTTCATCAATGTCGTTTATGAAAATTAAAAACAACAGTGGTCCTAATACTGATCCTTGGGGAACCCCACTTCTTACATCAACCCAATCTGAGGAATAGCCATTTATCACAACCCTCTGCCTCCTGCCCTGAAGCCATCCTTCTATCCATCTAAGGATTTTCCCAGTGATTCCAACCCGTTCCAGCTTATAAAGCAACCGCTCATGTGGGACTGAGTCGAAAGCTTTGCTGAAATCTAAATAAACAATGTCGAAATTATTCCCTAAATCCAGCTCGTGAGTGACCCTTTCGAAATAGCGAACCAGATTTGTTAAACATGATTTTCCCTTTACGAAACCATGCTGAGTATCCTTGAGAATTTCAATTCGATCCAAATGATCCTGAATTCCACCCTTGATCATTGCCTCCATGATTTTCCCTACTACTGAAGTCAGACTGACAGGTCGATAATTTCCAACTTCACTTTTAGAGCCACCAAGAGAGGCTAAAGTTCTGCAAATTGCAGTGGCTGGAGACTAGGCACCTGTGCAGTGATCTGATTGAGGTGTATAAGGCCTTGAATGGGTTGAGCATGCTGAATTCTGATGGGATCCTTCCACTTGTTCAGATTACAAGCCAAAGGGGGCATAAATTCAAATTAAGAAAAGACAGATGTAGAATAGATGTGCGGAAATTTGCCTTTAGCCAGCGGGTGGTTAATTGCTGGAACAAACTTCCATCTGTCGTGGAAGTTGATAGGTTGAATAAATTTAAGGAGGAACTGGACAGGCATTTAGAGGGAATGGTGTGTTTTTTTTTTTTTTTTTTTTTTTTTTTGGCTGATGCACTTGCTTTCTTGCATCACATGCCACTACTACTAACTGCATGTTCCTATGTGAAACAATAGAGATCTTAGAACTAAAAATCTGTGAACGGTTGGAGGGACTAAATATCTAAACAAATAAACAGATCTATAATGATGATGTGAAACCTAAATATAATAATTATTACTAAGCCTACCCAGGCGCCTCTGTAGCCAGATTGGAAGGAGCAGCAGTGCGTAGCACACGCTTCTTGATTAGACCGGGGTTCGAGCCCGTCACCACCAAATACGGAGGAAGCGGAAAGGTCAGGGAATGACCACCGCATATTCCCGGAACAATATGGCCTTAGTTGCTAATGCTCCTAAAAACCAAAATAACAAATAACTAAGCCTACCCAGAAAGCCTAGAACTCAGAAAAATCCTATACTATGTGTATGAAGGCATGCTAGGAGAAAAGGATATGATGAACCAAAACTAATGCAGGTTGCAAAAACATGTTAGCATTAGTAGAAGCATATGATGCAAGAAAGCAAGCATAATACAGCATCAGTCAAAAAAAAAAAAAAACCCTTCCCATTTCACCCATCCATTCGTTGCAAATGTTTGTCTAGTTCTGCCTTGAATTTTTTAAGCTATCAACTTCACAACAACATATGGAAGTTTGTTCCAGCAATCAACTACCCACTGGCTAAAGGCAAATTTTCACCCATCTATTCTACAACTGTCTTTCTTCAGTTTGAATCTATGATTAAGTGGGAGAAGACATTCTTCCTCTTGCTCAGATTAAAAACCCTCAGGTTTGTAATCTGAGCAAGAGGAAGAACCCCCATCAGCACTGAGCCTGCTCAATCCATTCAAGGCCTTATACACCTAAATCAGATCACCTCGCAGGTGCATAGTCTGCAGATGCTGCAATTTGCAGAACTGAAGTCTTTCTTCATAAGAGCACCCCTTTGTTCCCCTCATCTTTCTTCTTGTGATTTCCTGTATTAGTTCTAGCAACTGTACATCTTTCCTAAATTGAGGCTTCCAGACCTGTACACATTACTCAAGGTGTGGCCTGACCATTGCCTTATTATCCCCATATCCCCTTATAAGGGGATAATCACCTCCGTATCTCTGCTCACAAGATTCCAGTATATCTTTGACAAGGCCCCATGACCTACTCTGGGGCCCCGGGTGCCAAGCGTTTCCGTGGCCAAGCGATTCTCGTGCGATAGAAAAGCGTTTTTCTGTAAGCGACTAGGTTCTATTTTGTTTTCTCCCTTGATTATTAAACTTTTTCTTTAAGTAGCCCTTTTTCTTAAAAGCACTAAGAGGAGCGCCCAGAAGAAGGAAAGAACCTTTTTCTTTAATTAAATTAGTCTTACTAATTGTACTAACCTATACGCTTGGCCACAAGCGGCACTGCTCCTGCCTCCCCGTGGCGGGGCCGGTAATCTGGGTGGTAAAAATATACCCCCAGGGCCAAAAGGAGCTAATATGGATACGACTAATTATCCACCTTTAGAGCCATCAAGCTCAAGGTCAGAAATTCCTGACAATGACCGTGACACCAACCAGCCCAAAAGGTTTAGAAGGGAACCTGAATGCCATGAAGAATTACCAAATTTCTTGGTGATTCATTCCTTATCCTCCCAACCTGTAGGCAAATTGTCACCATTTTTGATTCAGAAATATTTGGAATCAATTACTGGATCACCAAAAATGGTGAAAAGACTACAATCCGGAGATCTCCTCATTGAAACTGCCACCGCTAAACATTCTGAGCGGCTCTTAAACACAACATCATTTTGTGGGCTCACAGTATCAATAACTCCACACAGAACCTTAAATTCATCAAAGGGTGTAATCAGTGAGTGGGACCTAATTACAGTCTCCGAAGAAGAGCTACTTCAAGAACTAAGTAGTCAAAAAGTTACAAATGTGAAACGGATTATGACTAAAAAAGATGGAAATCTCACTCCAACGAGATCCATCATTTTAACATTCAGCACGCCAGACTTACCATCCTCAATTAAAGCTGGCTATTTGAATTGTCGTATAAGACCATTTATCCCAAATCCCGTTCGCTGCTTCAAATGCCAGAAATACGGGCATTCGCAGCAGGCATGTAGAGGTGAGGCCATATGTCCCATCTGCGGTTCTAAAGATCACACTCAAGCAGATTGCTCTGTCAAAACCCCTGTTTGTCCAAATTGCAAAGAAAGCCACCCAGCTTTTTCCAAAACATGTGAGCTATGGATTACAGGAAAGAAAATTCAAAAGTACAAAATAGAAAATAAAGTCACGTTTCCTGAGGCACGTAGACAAGTTATGTCGACCCTGCCTAGTAGTCGTTCCTATGCAGCTCGCACTCGGAACTTCGTTTCTACCGCAGCTCAAACAGATGTATCAGTTCCACCTAACACCTCTCTAGCGAGCTGGCTCAAATCTACGCTTTCAACCTCAAAGAAAGATAATCCTCCAAAAAGAACTAGCGAAGCCACAAACACTCCAATCAGCATTCCTACTCATACCCCATTAGTCCCAGTTGGAAAAGAACAATTAAAATCTGAATCAGTCTCTAAAAAAACGGAATCTCCCTCCAAAAGCATGGATGTAGATGAGCTGCTAGACAATGAGGAACCTATTCTAGAACTCCATGCAGAGGACACCATGGATACTGGACGCCCCACTTTCTCAAAAAAGGACCGGAAAAAATGTCCCACGTACAGAAAACAGTCAGATGAATCACCCTCAGGTAAACCTAAATAATGAATAAGATCATACAATGGAATTGCAGAGGACTTAGCACTCATTCTGATGACTTAAGAGATTTAATAGCTCAATTTAATCCCATAGGTGTATGCTTACAGGAAACATTCTTGTCACCCCAAGTTTTGCCAAAATTTTTTCAAGTTATACCATTTACAGACGAGATAGGAACTCAGTATCACCTGCACGTGGAGGAGTTGCTATTCTTGTTAACGCTAATGTACCATCCAGGCCGATACAATTGAGAACTACCCTAGAAGCTGTGGCAGCTCGCCTTGCAGTTGGTACGTCATTTACCATTGTTTCCATTTATATTCCCCCATCTGCACCACTTCTGCTTTCAGAACTTGACAACCTCATTGCACAACTCCCAACTCCAATTTGTCTTTTTGGTGACTTTAATGGACACCATCCATTGTGGGGATCGGCTACAATGGATATAAGAGGCAAATTGATGGAGGAATTCATGCATAATAATGACCTTAATTTATTAAATTCTGGATCTCCTACCTACATCCACTTAGCAACCGGATCTGCTTCCGCAATAGACTTGTCAATTTGTTCGCCATCCATATTTCCAATCATGACATGGTCGGTATTAACCGATCCCTACAACAGTGATCACTTTCCAATTATTTGTTCGCTACAAACAGGGGTAACTTCAAATCCTGACCAACGATCCACTTGGCAATTTAAAAAGGCAAACTGGGGTGGCTATTCTGCCCAGATACGCTTAGACAGATTTTATGTTCAAAGGCAACATATTGATGATGTCAACACTTACATAACCAATCAGATTCTGGCTGCAGCTAACGCCTCCATTCCAAAATCCACACCATATCGAAAACACAGAAATCACTGGTGGAATACAGATTGTTTAATTGCCAAACAGGAAAAAAACCGCGCCTGGAATCATTTCCGCAAGTATCCCACCACTAGTAACCTAATTGCTTTTAAAAGACTAAAAGCAAAAGCTAGACAAGTTAGGCGGAAAGCGAAACGGGATTCGTGGATTGCTTTTGCCTCTACCATTACCAAAGACACGGACACACAAGTCATCTGGAAAAGAATACAGGCACTAAATGGCAAATTTGTTCGGCTGCCCTCTCCGATACTTCATTGGAAAGGGAAAGACATTTCTACTCCCGAAGAAGTTGCAAATGCATTTGCAGAATCATTTGCAAAAATATCAGCTTCTTCCACCTATGCCTCCACCTTCCAGAATATCAAAGCAGGTGCAGAACGGTTTAAAATTAACTTCTCCACGCGCCGTTCATTTCTGTACAACCAACCGTTTACGTTAATAGAACTTCAAGAATCATTAAACAGATCTTCCAATAGTGCTGCAGGTCCAGATGGAGTTCATTACATTATGTTAAAGCATTTACTTGGAGAAGACTTGAGAACCCTATTAATTTTTTACAATCGGATCTACTCTGAAAATACCTATCCATCTTCATGGCGCCATTCGTTCATCATCGCCTTACCAAAACCAGGAAAAAATTCTTCCTGTGTCGAAAACTACAGGCCAATATCTCTTACGAGCTGCATGGGAAAAATTTTCGAAAGAATGGTTCATACTAGGCTCACTTACATCCTGGAGTCAGAGAATCTCCTTCCAGATCACCAATATGGCTTTCGAAAAAATAGATCAACCCTAGATGTGCTCATTAAAGCAGAGTCTCATATCCGGAATGCCTTTGTCATGAAACAACATCTAGTCATGGTAAATTTAGATCTTGAAAAGGCATTTGACACTACATGGCGGCATGGTATTATTATGGACCTTTACCATCTGGGGCTTAGGGGTCATTTGCCAGAAATAATTCAGAATTTCCTGCAATTGCGCTCTTTTCAAGTCCGATACAAAAACGTCCTCTCTACATCTCACATTCAGGAAGAGGGAGTCCCGCAGGGATCAATACTCAGTCCAACACTGTTTTCAATCCGAGTTAGCAGCATGACCCGAGATATCCCAAAAACTGTTCAAACTTATATGTATGCAGATGATCTTACCATTTCCTGTCAATCTCAAAGTATGAATACCATTGAACGGCAGCTACAACTTGCCATAACCAAAATAGAATCCTGGACTTCACGGAACGGTTACAGACTGTCAGAAAATAAATGCACTGTCACTCACTTTTGCAAGAAGCGAGCTCTCCATCCTGAACCTGAATTACAAATAAACAATACTCCAATCCCTCTCGTTAATACCGTTAAATTTCTTGGATTAATATTAGACCGCAAACTAAATTTCCAAGCTCACATTACTTATTTGAGAACTTCTTGCTTAAAGCATTTGAATATACTTCGTTCGGTCTCATCTATGTCATGGGGAGCTGATCGGTGTACTTTGCTGCATCTTTATAGAAGTTTAATCCGTTCACGGTTAGATTATGGTTGTCCAGTGTATGACTCTGCCAGGAGCACTACTTTAAAACGGCTAAATATGATCCATCATAGTGCTCTGAGGACTGCGCTGGGAGCTTTCAGGACTTCTCCGATCCAAAGTCTATATATTGAAGCTCATGATCCCCCATTACACCTGCGTAGAAAAACACTACTGCTTCACTACGCTGCTAAGATCCAGAGTCTACCATCGCACCCAAGTTGGGAATATCTCTATAATACTCGTTGGGAAGCCTTCTTTGAGAGCAAGCCAAAAGAAAATAGACCCGCCTCCCTCAGGATCAAAGAGCTTATTCAGACTTGGAACGTCGATTTAAATGAAATCTTCCAAGACACAACTACACCTGTTGCTCCTTGGACATATGTGTCTGTCTCTCAAGATACATACTTCCTCCAGTGGGGGAAAAACATACCTTCCTGCAACATCAGACAGTTACATTCAGCTCATGCTACGGACAACCATGCCTGTAAAATTTATACCGATGGTTCAAAAACTGAGAGTATGGTAGGTGCTGCGGCAGTTTTTCCTTTATGTACAATTTCAGCCACACTACCGCTTGCTTGCAGCGTCTTCACAGCTGAATTATATGCCATTAAGTTGGCGCTTAGTAAGGTAATTGAGCTTTCCATCTCATCTGCCATAATTTACACAGATTCTCTTAGTGCTGTCTCTGCCATAAGTAAGAATTCCTCCATTTCTCACCCTACATTGAAACAGATTCATTCCCAGATATTTGCTTGCAGTGTGTCCAATCGGTCAATTAGTTTTTGCTGGATCCCTGGCCATTCAGGCATTCCGGGAAATGAAAGTGCCGACTTTGCCGCTAAACATCCTCAACCCGTTCTCTCAGAACATCCTCAGGTTCCTTTCTCTGATTTTAAGTCTGTCGTACGCAAAGCCTGCTACAATAAATGGTCACAGACCTGGAAAAGTGACCCTAGCAATAAACTTTACCAGATAAAAGAAGATCCAAAGCTGTGGCTGTCTGGCTTCCGAAGAAACAGACGAGAGGAAGTGGTACTGGCAAGACTCAGAATTGGTCACACTCACCATACTCATCTCTTTCTATTATTGGGTGAAAACCCACCCCAGTGCCCATCCTGTCAGACGCAACTTACAGTCCGTCATTTCCTGGTTGATTGTCCCTTACATTCAACCATCAGGTCAAACACTTTTCAGTCACTGTCTGCATTGAATATATCACCTGATTTATCTCGCATCTTAGGAAATGAAGCAAATATTGAAGAACTTTTATTATATCTAAAACATATTGGTTTGTACGGAAGCATATAATGTAATTTCTCTATCAATGTGCTTTTTGCCGCCAATTAACGCTGAAGAGACACAATTTGGCCTTAGTAGCCCTTGTGTCGTTAAACCGAACAACAACAACAACGACCTACTCTGGCAGCCTGTCTGCGCTGCTCAAAAAACGTCATATCTGACTGCACAATTACCCCTAGGTCTCTTTCATTCTCCACACCCTGAGTGTAACACCACCCAGTTGGTACAATTCTCTGGGGTTACTGCTACCCATGTGCAGTACAGTAAACCCCCGCTATTCGCGTATTCGCGATCGCCCATTTAATATAAAATGAAACCTAAAAAATGTGAATTTCAAAGCGCCGTGAATATTTTCCGCCATAAAAAACATGGGCGTGGCTAAAATTATCTTTCCTGGTCAAAACAGCGCTCAGTGGGTGGGGGGGGGAGAGGGTTACAAAATCGCGAGCGTGGATGTTTCTCGCTAATCCTTGTTCAATATGTGTTATGCGCTTGTCATGGAAGGTTTCGTCGTTTGCTTTTAATTTATATGCTTATAAATTGAATAAATTTATCAATTTATAAATTGATATGCTTACAAAAGTGATAAATCTACCCTTTTGCGGTGTAAAACAGACTTTTTCGAGTGTGTTAACGGAAGAAAGTGACTTTATTGTGGACAAGTTCTTTCTAACCCCTACAAAAATATGACTACGAATAACAAGAGAAATGTGAAAATATCAAAGAAGGTGATGACATTAGCGAATAAAATTGAGTTATTAGATAAAATTTCTAATGGTGAAAGTGTCTCCTCAGTGGCAAAACATTATAAAATCAATGAGTCAATACGATCAATCAAAAAATCGGAAGAAAAAATCCGCCGTAGTGTCCGTGAAAACGCGCTAATTGCTTCAAAAATTTGCTCTGTAACTCGTGATATTAAATTAGAAAAAATGGAAAAGGCTTTAAATCTGTGGATAGAAGACCGAACTCAAAATAAAATTCCGTTAAGTTCACTCATCATTCATGAAAAGGCAAAACTCCTTTATCAACACTTTAGCGAAACTGGTGAATTGAATAAATTATCTCTGGCGGGATAAGTTTTTTTGCTAGTAAAGGCGCTGGTTTGAAAGATTTGTTTGAAATTTCTAATAAATATTACATTTAATATTAAATTGTTTCTTATTTTCATTTCGATGCTGTATGCTTGCATTTCACTATGTACTGTCTATGTACATAGTCATATTATGAAGGTACATATAATACATACATAGACAAAATTTTAGATTAGTTTTTCTTATATATTTCATACTTTGGAACGGAACCCCTTTATTACTATGGGAGCCATAACTCAGTATTCGCGTTTTCGGTATTCGCGGCATTTCTCAGGAACATAACCCTTGCGAATAGCAGGGGTTTACTGTACTTTGCATTTGTCAACGTTAATCTTCAGTTGTCACTTCTCAGCCCATCTGCCCAACTTTTCCAGATCTTGCAGCAGCAGCATACTGTTATTAACAACCCTGCCAACCTTTGTATGATCTGAAAACTTTGACATTAAGCGTGATATACCTTATCAATATCATTGATTCAATGATATTGAATAAATATACAAAACGACAATGGGCCCAACACCAAACCAATGGGGTATACCAATAATAACATTAGTCCACAAAGAGCAGTATCCATTGATTAGCATTCGGTCTTCTCCCACTCAACCATCCTTTTATCCATTGTAGCAACTTCCTTTTAATGCCATACTGCTCCAATTTGTACAGTAGTCTTCCATGTGCAACAGTATCAAAAGCTTTCCTGAAATCCAAATATGATATCAAAATTATTTTTTGCATCCAGTTCCTTTGTGACCACTTCATAGTAACCAATCAAATGAGTAAGACAAGACTTCTCCTCAACAAACCCATGCTGTATCTGAATTATTACTGCTGTCATGTCTGGATTAGTGGTCTCCAAACTTTTTTGGTCGTGCACCCTTATTTTACTTAAAAGGACTACCCTGCACCCCGGAATAAAAAATTAAATTAGATTTAGCATTAGTAGAGGCATATGATGCAAGAAAGCAAGCTTGTATATAAATATCTAAGTTTAATATATTTTTTTTATTTATAAATCATTTACATGGAAGGCATTATATCTAGAATTACATTTATAAAATCACATAATTTTAAAAGATCACAAAAAAAAAAAAAAAAATACAAAACAAAATTAAATTGAAGTTCAAGTACAAAATGCATGTATTTTAACGTGCATGATCAGATAAAGCCACACGATCAAACAAAGCCCCATATTGAAATATTAAAAAATCATTTATTTATAATTTTTATTTTCAAATTACGTTTCGAAAAACTAAAGTTCTCATAATTAATAAATATTGATTTATTATGGATCATCTCGTGCACCCCACTTAATATATTGCATGATCATCTAGACCAGTGGTCTAGATGATCATGCAATGCTTCTTTAACCAGTGACTCCATTATTTTCCCTGGAACAGAAGTAAAACTAACATGTCTGTAATTATTCATGTCACCCTTTAATCCCCCTTTGTGAATTGGAGATACATTTGCACATCTATAGTCCGTGGGGACTTTCCATGAGTCCCAGGATGCTCTCATAATTATGCCTAAAAGTGTATTTACTTCCTTTGACACCTCCTTTAATATAACTGGAAAGATCCCATCTACCCTAGGTGCCTTTCTTATATTTAACTTCAAAAATTTCTCCTCTACTTTGCTCTCAGTTCTTACAAAATCATTTAACTCCCTGTTAGAGTTTGATAAACATCTGGCCCTCTCCTCTGTGAATAATTCATGTGTGAATGTAGATGCAAAATACTCATTTAGCTTGGCAGCTATCTGAGAATGATCATCTAAAGTCAAACCACTCATCCCCTTCCTTTTAGAGTTTATATAACTAAAGAAGTCTTTGCTGTTTTTCTTTGCCTCCTTTGCCAAAGATTTCTCATAATCTGCATTTGCTTGCTGACCTCCTTTGTGACTTAATTACAGACTAGCTTATATCTACCATAGGCTTCTCTGTTGCCTGATAATTTATATGCATCCCACGCATTTTTATTCTCTGCCACAAGTCTCATTAGTTCATCTGACATCCATTTGGGCCTAAACCCAGAACAGTATTTCTTAGTTGGAGCAAAAAGCCTAGTAGCTTCCAAGATTACTTCCTTGAATGCTTCCCATTTAAAATTTGCTGCTGGTAACATCATCAGTTGGCCCCACTGTATAGAACTTAAAAAATCTCTTAGACCACTGTAGTCACCTTGCAAAAACCCTTCCCTTTACCCCTGATGGTAGTTGCATCTTTAAGTAAATCAGTACACTGTGATCACTGCTACCTAATAGTTCCTTTATCTGTAAATTCTTAATGCATGAATAATCACGGCTGATAATCAAATCAAGAGTGTTACTCCTTCTGGTTGCCTCTCTAACATGCTGCTGTAGAAAACAATCACCCAATAAATCCACAAAAGCCTTGCTAGCATGCTTGTGACCAACCCACAAATTCCAGTCTATATTGGGGAAGTTAAAATCCCCCATTATAAGACATTCTGATTTACTGGTCCACTCTATTTCTCTGTATAATTGTTCATTGTACTCATCAGAGTCATTAGGCCTATAACAAACTCCTACACTCATTTTTGCTTTTCCAGTGCCTGTGTCACACCAAACTGACTCAACATTGTACTATCCATCTATGTCAACTGAATGTACTTGATTAGATTTTGTGTCTCTTAACTAACAGCATAACTCCTCCCCACTTCCTATCTATCCTTTCTGTGCACATTGTACTCCCCAAATTCCAAATGCATTCCTTATATCTGTGTGACACCATGTCTCTGATATCCCAACAATATCTGCCTTTGATGTCTTGACCAGCACTTCAAATTCATCAAATTTATTTACTATACTCCTAGCATTGGTGTACATGCAAGTATACATGCACCTGTTCTTACTCTAACACAGCCATGTATTTACTTGTTTCATGACTCCTGGCAGTTCCTAAAATCCCCAGCAACTTGCTTTCCGGGCTGTTACTCATTCCAATAGAAGCAGTGCAAGAATCATTTCCACCTCTCCCTGCGGCTACTGTTAATTTATTAGTCTCCAACCCACCTAACATTTCCTCAATAGCATCAGCAAATATTCTTGCACCCTTTCTATTTAAGTGTATCCCATCCCTGTAGAAGCGGTCTCTCCTGTTAACAAGCACAGACCACACTGAGAAAAATTCGACTCCATGAGCCTTGCACAATATCTCCAGGGCCGAATTGATTGACCAGGCTCTCATCATATACTTCCTTGGTTGGTACTATGCAGAAAAGTTCTCCAAAGTGGAGAACTTTTCTGCTGAAATAACAGGGCATATGCCAGTGAGACAACTTTTGTCTCACTATATATGATCATGTGTGGGAGATTCATACTGAGTATAGAATGAAAGATCTACTGACCACTAAGTTTGATTTTTGTTTTTTTTTTTTTTTTTTCATTTATTCTACCAGTAGCCATGGAACATCTCCATGTATTATGTGAAATAATGCTGGACTATGGGGAGGAAATAAATATGCAGTTTTTCAGAAATCAATGTTGACAACCTATTGAGTGGTCATAAACTCTGTTACCACTCACAGAGGAAGTTGAGAAACAATGGATGTGAAATACCTGAAAGCACCGATGGGGACAAAGATATTGAATATACCTTATCCATGTGGGTGACCTATTTGTAAACTTCATTATATCATTTATCATGAATAGTTGAATTAATGGAAAAAAAACTTATCTGTGAAAAGATCATCTCCCTAAAACTTCCTGATGCATTTTAAAAATATACATGGTCTCAATTATAATCTTAGTGATAATGATTTCCAACAAAAGTCTTCCAAGCCCCCTCTTAATTTTCTAATAAATTCTCAACTGTTAAGCTCCTTGCTGGCCACTCATCTCAGTTGTCCTAATTACTAACTCTATGATTCCTTTCACTTTAAAGGAGATTTTCAATATGTCTGCTCTAATTTTCCTTGCCAGAAACTTCCTAATTTGGAATACCCTCTCTTTGATTTCATTTAACTCAAACTCTGTTTTCTACATTTTATCAAATCCCTTTATTGCCTCTATGATTCTCCCAACTCAAAAGTTCATGTACAATTTTTGTTTACTTTCTTTCTTTGAAACTAGACTTTCTCCAGTCTAACTTTCCTAACAATGATGTAATTTTCCTCTATGATTTTAGTGTGTATAAATTCCAGCTCATTTTAGTATTCTGTTGCACAAACCCTGCTGATATGAATGCTGAGTCTTTTAGTATTATAGTTGACAAAGGATGAAAAGGAAGCAGACCTATTCTGCATTAGCCAGAAAATAAATAAATAATAAGTTTGCTTCCTTGCATTCTCAATCACTTCTATTATTCCCAATGCTGGAAAGTGCCCATCCAGTTCTTCCTTGAATATTGCCAGACTCTCTGCCTCAGTCACTTTGGTATTATAATTTTCTAAAAGTTGTTGCCCAAAAGTAAACTTCATGAATATAATAAAACACGCCTGCGTGCTCTGGATTCATAATTTATTTTATTTTTGTTACACAGAGCATTAAAACTATGATAAATGAATTAGCTTTCGGCTGGGTGGCAGCCTTCATCAGATTAAAATACTTTGAATGGCAGTTGGAATAGAGATGCACTGCCAGGATGGTGCGTGAGGCACGTGGTTAATTGTTTGTTGATGTTTGTGGCTGTGACGTATGGTGGTGACGTGGCCAGCGTTTGTCTATGGACAGAATTACTGCTTCTGTGATGGGGTTAAGTTGACAACCACTGTTCCTGTTCAACGAGGTATCCGAGCATTTTATACTTAACGATTCCAACCAGGTGCGCCTTAGGTAATGGTGGGACTTGTCTACAACCACGACATCGCGGTGTGGGTCGATGTCGTGGTGGGTTGTCCAGACATGCTCGGCAATAGCTGTGTTCTACATCTGCCAAACAGATCGCCCTTTTATGTTCTGAGAGGCGTTTCTCGAGACGACGTCCAGTCTCTCCAAAGTAGCAGCTCGTGCAGTCACGGCAAGGGTACATCCTGACAACTCGAAATCATATAGCAATGTGGGGTCGGAAATGCTTTCCTGAAGTGGTGTTGTACACAGAAGCACCATAAAGAAAAGAGACCATAAGTGAGAAATCGTTTTAATAATACATGAAAAGAAGCAAAAGGTACATGGATTAAAGTAAGTGTTCGAAGTTTCTTCCACGGGCTACAATGCACGCCTCACATCTCCGACGCATGGACATCCGAACATTTTGGAATACTCCAGGCGAATTTCGAATTTCTTCGGCAGCTACTGCGATTCTTGCAACCAGCTCCTCAGCATTGTCAACAGGGGTGTCATAAACTAGCGATTTCATATGACCCCAGAAATAAAAATCAAGACATGATAGGTCGGGTGACCGAGCAGGCCAACGCACGGGACCACCACATCCGATCCACTGTTGACCAAATGTGACATCCAGGTAGTTACGAACATCTCCGCTATAATGGGCAGGGGCTCCATCGTGTTGGAACCACATTGTCTGTTGCGTCCATGCAGAAATCTGTTCATCTCTCAAAAGTTGTGGCAATACTTGCTGCAGAAATATCAAGTAGATAGGTCCGGTTAGACGACACGGTAACAGGTAAGGTCCGATGAGGTGATCTCCCATAATACCGGCCCATACATTGACCGAAAATCGAATCTGTGCTGCACGACGTCGTATTGCATGCGGGTTCTCGACCGCCCAGATATGGTTGTTATGCGTGTTGAAAATTCCTTCCCTTGTGAAGGATGCCTCATCGGAAAACAACACTTCAGCAGGAAAAAGGGGATTTGTAGCACATTTTCCAAGGTACCACTGTGCGAAAGCAATACGAGGTGCATAATCCTCCGGTTGCTGTGTCTGGACACGCTGCACGTGAAACGGATGCATGTCTTGTTCTCGGAGAATCCTCCAGACGCTGCAATGGGAAACCCCGACTGCGTTTGCTAGACTTCGTGTACTCGTTCTTGGATTCCCCTGTACATGCTGCAGCACATTCTGTTCGACGGCTGGAGTCCGTGCTGTTCTTACCCTGTCCCTGTCAGCTCTTTCAAATGAACCTCTCTCAGCTAACCTCTGGTGCAGTCTTGCAAAGAAATTATGACTGGGAATACGCCTCGTCGGATATCGTTCCGCGTACAAACGCTGTGCAGCTGGCCCACTACAATTTGCAGCCCCGTACGCCAAATGCATATCGGCTAACTCTGCGTTCGTGTAATCATCCATCCTACTAACTTGGCGTTCTTGTTCAAGAAATTCGAAATTCGCCTGGAGTATTCCAGAATGTTCGGATGTCCATGCGTCGGAGATGTGAGGCGTGCATTGTAGCCCGTGGAAGAAACTTCGAACACTTACTTTAATCCATGTACCTTTTGCTTCTTTTCATGTATTATTAAAACGATTTCTCACTTACGGTCTCTTTTCTTTATGGTGCTTCTTTGTACAACACCGCTTCAGGAAAGCATTTCCGACCCCACATTGCTATATGATTTCGAGTTGTCAGGATGTACCCTACCCCTCTTAGAAGTTCTGAAACGTTTAACTGAAACACCCTGTATATATATATATATATATATATATATATATATATATATATATATCATTGCCCCTATTCTTAGCTCTCTTTGCCAATGATTTCTCATACTCAGCTTATGCTCTTTTACTTCATAATGGTTTTGTTATACAGTATATATTCTTATATAAACGGAAGTTTTCTGTTATTATATATAGTTATGTACAAAAATGATGCATTAATACTACTTGTCTGATAACCAGTGTTACGCCTCAGCTGCTATTTTTGGCCCATCTAAATAACTTATCTCCATCTTAAAATAGTATAATAGTTGGCTGTCATCAACTACCCCGCTTCCTTTTTATCATCATCAAACTTGGAAATTAATGTCCAAATTTGTTGATAATAAAAAAAAAATGAAATATGAAACACCTATTAAAAAATACCTATATCAGTGTCAATAATAAATATTAGAAATAGTAAAGGGCTCAACACTGAATCTTCTAGAATCCCACTAGTGATATTAGTCTTAGACTGTTTAATGCATAAGCAAGCACATCAAGTAACATCAGTATTTGTATGGGCACCTAATAAACCCCTAAAATTGGAATTTTATAGCACAAGCATTTATGAATGCTTTGCATTGACCCCCCTCCCCCCTCCCCTCAATCAACAATCATATTGACTCTGTAATGTTGAAATATCATATTCATAATAGTAACTGTTATTTAAAAAAATAGTCACAAATTTCAGGCAATTGTAGCGTGTCAACCAGTAAAGATTTCTGTTTAAAAATTTTTAACTGGGGATATATACATTGAAAAAATATACTGTAATGATATTATTTTTAAAAAACAACAGTTGGGTTACAAATCTGTTTCATTACTGTTTCAAAACTTCTGATGTTATTATTTTCTGATATAACTACGAATAGGTGCACTATAACCATAGCAGCTAATGCGCCAATAAACAACCATACCACACACACACACACACACACACACACACACACACACACACACACACACACACACACACACACACACACACACTTCTGATGTCAACGTTTGCTCAGATCGTGTCAGTGAAATTATTCTTGCAGGAATGGAATCCTTTATCCCACACTCCACTTTAAAATCTCATCCTTTATCTAAACCTTGGTTTTCCAATAAATGTGCTAAGGCTGTTCAAGAGAAGAATGTTGCATATCGTAATTGGCTTGTTTCTAATTCTTCAGTTTCATTTTCTGCCTACACCAAAGCTCACAACAATTGTAAAGCTGTTATTAATCAGTCCAAACTAGAGTTTGAACAGGCTAAGAGTAGAAAACTTGCTTCTTGTCCTAATGGTAGCCGAGCATTCTGGTCCCTTGCCAAAGCTATTGGCCGCAACTTTTGCCCATCTCTGCTCCCACCTCTGTCCAAACCAGATGGTTCTGTTGTCACTTCAGTCAAGGATAAAGCTGACCTGCTAGCATCCCATTTCTCTTCCAACTCATATATTAATGATCTTGGTAAAACACCTCCCACCATTCCCAACACGCTCCATTCAATACCTCCTGTGGTCTTCCGTCAAAAGGATGTCAGAAGGATTTTGACGAATCTTGATGCTAAGAAAGCTCCAGGATCCCGATGGTATTTCTCCACTTGTTCTCAAAACCTGTGCTCCTGAACTTACTCCTATTCTTTGCTGCCTTTTTTCACCTTCTTATTCCAAAGGTGTTTTTCCTTCTGCTTGGAAATTTGCTCATATCCAGCCAGTTCCTAAAAAGGGTGACAAATCCCTCCCATCCAATTATCGTCCCATTGCAATTACTTCTACTCTTTCTAAAGTAATGGAGAAATCAATTAATTGCCAACTTCTAAACTACCTAGAAACCTTCCGTCTGATCACCGATCGGCATGTCGATCCACTGGTGATGTTCTGGCTTATGGTACCCATTTATGGACTAATTCAATGGAAATGTTCGGTGAAACACAAGTAGTTGCTCTTGACATCTCAAATGCTTTCGATCGTGTTTGGCATAAAGGTCTTCTAAACAAGCTTCCATCTTATGGTTTGCCAACTGTTTTTAGTAATTGGTTATCCAGTTTTCTCTCTGATCACTCACTGAGGGTGATGGTAGATGGCTCTCTGTCTTCTAACTTCTCCACTAATGCCGGTGTCCTCCAAGGTTCAGTTCTTTCCCCCACTCTTTTCCTCTTGTATATTAATGACCTTCTTCCATTGACTGGAAATTCTATCCATAGTTTTGCCGATGATAGCACATTGCATTCCACTTTCCATTTTGAGAAACCTTGTCCTGCTGAATCAGCTTCAACTTCTTGAAAATCTGCTACCAATTCCTTAAATGCTGATCTTCGGGTAATTCTCCAGTGGGGTAAAGACAACTTAGTTGATTTCAACCCTTCTAAAACTCAGTCTTGTCTTGTATTTCGCAAAAAGGATTCTTCTGCTCGTATGCTTATCTTTAGTGACACTCCGATTTCTAGGCAAGATGATATATCTCTTTTGGGAATTACTCTGACTTCTAAGCACATCACAAATATTGCTTCCTCTGCATCTAAAAAACTTGGTTTTCTCTTTTGCTCTCGTCGTTACTTTTCTTCCAACCAGCTGCTCACTCAATCCACCCTGCCATGGAATCTTGTTCCCACATCTGGGTTGGTGCCCCCAAAACCTCTCTCAGGCTTCTTGATTCCATTCAGAAGAGGCAGTTTGGTTAATTAATGATTCATCTGTAACAGAGTCTCTCCACTCGCTGTCTCATAGATGTACTGTTTCTGCTGCATGCCTCTTCTACAGATATTTCCATTGGCACTGTTCTTCTGAATTGGCTTCTATAATTCCCGCTTTCAAAACAGTCGGAACACGTGCCGCCACCAGCCAACATCCATTTACTGTCCAACTTCAAACTAACAGAACCAACTTTTCATCTTCCTCGTTTATTCATTCAACTGCCGTTTTCTGGAACAACCTTCCTTCATACGTATTTCCTGAAAATTATAGTCTACAGAAGTTCAAGTCTAATGTTAACAAATCTTTTTGTCTTCTCAACCTCCAACCCAAGCATGGTACTAAGTACTATAGGTTCTAATACCTCTTGTGTTTGGGGTTTACATAAAAAAAAAAAAAAAAAAAAAAAAAAAAAGAGATCCTTCAAAACATCATCTGGTTTGGGATTTTAATCAATAGTACCAGTTATTTACCTGCACTAATATTTTATACTCATGAAATCTGATACCACTCAGTGCTGGCTTTTAAATACTTGCTTCTGGTAAACTTCATAAGTACTACATTATAACAATAATTGCATTTCTTCTATTGTTTACCTAGAATGGTCAGTTCTCATTTAGTATGTGTTGTGTTGACCTACCTTGCACTGATATTGAACAGTGATTAGCAATTCCTGCATTTGTCAGATCTTTTATGGTGCTCATTTCTTGAGCACTTTCTTGGTAATTCATATACAGTATATGACAACATTAATAATACATTATGAATTAGCACAAACAATTACATTCTGTGGCTTAATGGATCCATTGTCTTCTGTTCTGCCCATTTGGAAAGATTTCAGTTTAAATTTTGCCATGAAGTAAATGAATTTATTCATATACCTTTTTAAGTAGGGATAAGTTATTTGTTTTAAGAAGTGGAGGTTTTCTAATCTCATAGACGGTTGAGCTGGCTATTTGCAATTTACAGACATGATGCTCAGCCTTGGCACTAACCAAAACAAACAAACTTACAAGGGGTTATTCTTGGGTATCTGTGACTCATTCTCTTTATGCCTCTGCAAAATGTGATAACTTAAACATTTAAGATGTAATTTAAAACTTTTGTAATTGTAAGCAAATCTTAATTATTTAAAAATAATAAAAAATTAAGCTCAGTATTTTTGCTCAATTCTTTGAGCTGAATTAAGCTCAATTAAATTCTGTAATAATTTTGTCCTTGAGAGTAAGTTTACTGCATTGAAATTCTGCATCCATTTTTAACTTTATTTTCAGGAGTAGACTATCTAATATTGAAACTGAAGAACAAGATGTTGTAGCTGTGTAATTTATTCCCAAAAGTACTCTGTTTCCTGCAGTAATTAGCAAATGGTGCTCAAAAGAAAAAAAGAAGAAAAAAAAATTATAGGGCCATTCCAGAAGTTACATGATCTTATTTTAAGAATACTCATCAATCAAGATCTACAATAGTGATATTTGCTGTCTGATTTTAGAAGTTTAACTTAGAAACCGTAAATGATCAGAATACAATGATATTTCAGTTTTTAATTAGTGTTTATAATAGCAAAGTTACTTTATTCCAAATGAATAATTCATATTTTAGGATATTGTAACTTGAATAATAATGAAGGTTAATATGTAATAATTGCATGAACTGGTATATATCTTATTTTTGGATAGCAGAAAATGAAAGGGTGAAATATTTAAATTCAAAAAAACTCAACTAAGCAACTGATGTATCCATTATATAGTTATCTTATTTGTTTATTTTATATGATTATACTAGTGTCCATTAATTTTTGAATGATGCTCAGTGGAAAATTTTAGTAAAATAATTAATCCATGCTTTTAAATTTTAAAATCATAACAGAATTAGTGCCTCTGAACTTTTCTGCCATAATCGTACATTTGTAGGTGCCTCCGTAGCCAGGTGGGCAGGAGCGGCAGTGCGTAGCACACGCTTCTTGATTAGACCAGGGTTCGAGCCTGTGATCTTCATATATGGAGGATGTGGAAAGGTCAGGGAATGACCACCACATTCCCTGGAGCAATATGGCCTTAGTTGTTAATGCTCCTAAAAAAAACAAATAACAACAACGTACATTTGTGTTTTGTGGGATGAGATTATTCCCAGCTTAGTGAGTTTAAGCAAATTTAACTATCAGACTCATCTGATTTTATCTTAAACGAGTTAAATAAAAATGATTGAATAAATGGCAGATCATAAAATAGGAAGCAAAAATGAGGTGATGGCCTATATTTGTATTAAAAATTCAAAGATAAAACATTATACTTTATTTATGCATGTCACATTCCTTAATTTTTATTAACATTGATCTATTAAGTGGTATTATTAGATAACTTCTGCATTTTAAATAATGAATGTACAAGCAATAATACAAGATTATAGGAAATTAAAAATCAAAAGTTATTTGATTTAGCATTAGCAGAGGCATATGATGCAAGAGAGCAAGCTTATACAGCATCACCCAAAAAAAAAAAAATCCCATTTGACCCATCCATTCACTCTAAAAATTTGTCCAGTTCTTTCTTGAATTTATTTAAGCTATCAACTTCCACAACGACAGAGGAAAGTTTGTTCCAGCAAACAACTACCACTGGCTAAGGGCAAATTTCTGCATATCTATTCTACAACTGTCTTTCATCGATTTTAATTTATGCCCCCCTCTGGTTCATAATCTGAGCAAGAAGAAGAATTGAGCCTCAGCATTGAGCTTGCTCAAACCATTCAAACCCTTATAAACCTCAATCAAATCACCTTGCAGGTGCTTAGTCTCCAGATGCTGCAACTGGCAGAACTTAAGCTTTTCTTGGTAAGAGCAACCCTTTGTTCTCCTCACCAACTTGCCCTTCTCTGTACTTGTTCTAGCAACTCTACATCCTTCCTAAGATGAGGCCTCCATACCTGTACACAGTACTGAAGATGTGGCCTGACCATTGCCTTATACAAAGGGTAATCACATCCTTATCTTGCTAGCAAAATTCCTATCATTGACAAGACCCTGTGAGCTGCTCTGGCAGCCTGTCTGCACTGCTCAGAAAACTTCATATCTGACTGCTTCAGTTGCACAGTTATGTGGCTCATATGTATAGCTAGACACAAACTCTGCTGTGAACTTTTTCTTTTTCAGTTGTCAATACACATGATGAAAAAATCCTTTATTAGTTGAACTAAAGGCTGTTTATGGGTGTTCTTCAAGGATTACCATTATATTCAGGCATGTCCCCTTTACGTTGCTTCCATGTTATGAGAATCATGCCACTTATAACATGATTCTTACAACTTTCTTGTTACTTCACTTTGGTTAGTTCTTTTTCTTTCTATCCTACAACAGAAATAAAAAAAGAGTGTCCACAATCAATTTATTTAGGCTCCTGGAATGAAAAATATTCAGCTGCAGCAATTTCAGGTTCATGATGCAGCATTATTATACTTTGCCCCATGCTTATGAATTTATAGCCACAGTGTTTTTCTAGACACCCTGCTACCTGGGTGTCTAGAATGCTGCACACATACCATATTCAGGGTGTGCAGCACCCATGCAGCAGGTTTACTTCTTTTATATGTTTTCATTAAATATTTACTTACAGAAAAATTTAATCTTATAAAAATTAATCCTAAAATTATCAGTATTCAGTTCTTCACTGTTAATTGAAGTTATTGCCACCAGTTGTTCTTTGTTCACAACTGCAATTATTGCTAATACATTTAACTTTTCTTGGCCCATCAGTGACTTAATTTTGATTAACTTCATTCCCTATATGCCTTATTGCACTTAATAAAATTTATTAAAGTTTTTAACGGTAGAATTGTTAATTGTAATATTCTGGAGCATTGTGAAATTCAGAAACAGTCCATTTAACTGCCTACAATAGGGTAGTACCTATAAGTTCCAATATGAACACCTGTTAAGCAAGCATAAATAAACATTTTTTATGTGATACCAGTCATTGAGCAAGTCATGATCACCTTAGGATCTCCATGCTTGCAGATCACCTTAGTGTACCTCTCAATATGCTTTGATAGGTACTGCATTACAACTCCTGTAGAAATCATTTCCATAGGTGGCTGTGAGCATTCCAAAAAAAAGAGAAGCAAATATTTTTGTATAGTATTATAGTACAGTACAGAAGCAAATATATTTAGTATAGTATCCATAAAACAAATATTTTAAATAGGTACCATTTCATATGTTTGCTGCCACTTAATTCATCTTCCAAAATAATATAGTGGTTTTATCACTTGTTTGGAGAAGTTGGGGTTCAAATCCAATTAAAGACTGGAGAAATTCGTAAAAGCCTCTTCTTAAAGGAAGTGATTTTTCCCTCTGCATTATTCCAGGTTTTTCAGCCTACAAACATAGAAATCATCTCATGAACATAGACTTGTAAGCACATAATATGCTGATGCACTAAACCCAAAAAAAGCCACTTAATATCATAATAATATTTTTATAATGTTACTTTTTGAATTTGAATATTGGAAAACTTTCTCTGTATCAATGTAATCAACTTCCTTGTGTTTGACAACAATACCAGTCAGAATCAGGTTTTGTGATTTCAACCCCCCCCCCCCCTCATCTAGCAACATCAATTTTACTGCCATGATATATGCTGCTTGTCAGAATATCATTCTGGCCTTTTTTTGACATAGAATACTACTATTGTGGAACTTCCCTAGAATGCAAATACACTGAAGTTAACCAGATTAACTGTTCATTATGTTCATGGCCATAAACTACTGGATGTCTCTTATTTTCCATGATAATACCCAAAAGTTTACCACTTACATAGGTAAGTGGTAAACTTTGAGCTTTTGGATAATGGAATAACATAATATTGCATAGCCTTACAGGCCCCCTCAACTTACACAAAGTGAACAATACAATTAGACAAAAAAAAAAGCACATACAAGACTGATGGCACGATTAAGGAAATACAAAAAAAAAAAAAAAAACTACTAATCCTCAACCAGTGAATCACCAAGATTAAATATTTTCCCACCCAGCCTGTCAAGTGACACAGTACCAACTACTGGGCATATCTTAGTTTTGTTGCCAAACAGATGTTGTAGCTGTTAATGTTTTCTATTTTGAGCACTAGTTTTAATGCTAATTTTATTAACATTATTATTAATTCACATTAATAATGTGAATTAATATTATTATTATTATTCACAACATTATTCTTCCAAGAAAGGAAGGAACATTTAAATAAATATGTAATTTTCTGTTTGTTCTTTGGGATGGTCAGAGGAGATTGACGATGCAATAATATTATCTGATGCATTTTAACTTTCAAGTTTTCTACATTTTCTAATAATTAATTTTAAAATTTAATTCTTGGTTCTGAATAGAATCAGCCATTCATTATGGAATTTTTAGCAATGCACCTCAAACTCAATAATGAAAATTTCTGTTCATACCTGTATGATTTAATAGTAAATTAGTATATAGAAAAAGTTAATTAATAGTCGTGTAAATAGTTTGTATATAAAATTAAAATGGTTTATAGAATTCAGCTAAAATACAACTTCTTTGTAATTCCTTCCTGAAATTATATTGAATTAATGACAAATGGAACTCCACAAAAGCTCACAGAAACAATGAACAAAATTTTCCTCCCTTTAGCAGTTAATAATATATTATGAGTTATAAAACTCTTTTCTACCCTTCAACCATTTTGCCTAACTAGATGGTTTTGGTTTTTCTATCAAAAATTCACCAAATAACCAATAATCAAATAATCAAGAGTGGAACAAGCAGGCAACCAAAGCAAAATGACTCTTTCCAGAATGGAAATAACCATTTGTTCCTTAATATTTTTTTAAACTGATTTATGAATGGGATAACTGCTTGGAAACTGTTCAATTATTGTTTGCTTCAGTGAAAATATACTGCAGTTCGTTAATTAGTTGCAGCTATACACACCTGTTGTTCTCATTAAGTTCCCAGCCAGAGACTCCCGCAGCTTCTAAACTTGGCGTATAAAATTCTGTGTTCTAACCACTTAGGTTGTAAAACGTGTGAATATATCACACATATATATAAATACCAAGATAACTATTCTGTATCCTTCCCCCCCCTGCGGTGTTCTTGTTCATCAGCACTTTTGTTGTTTATCCATTGATTGTAGAATAAGAATTATCACTTGTAATGTTTTGTTTATTTTTTTAAGTGCCAACAGATACTAATCCATCATCAGTTCAATATGAAAGACAGTTTTAATGAATAATGGAGTCTCCAAAATATTTTCTGTTCTTGATTGTAACTCATATTGAAATTTTGTTGTTTATCCACTGATTATAGAATAAGAGTTATATCACTTGCAATATTTTGTTAATTTTTTTAAGTGCCATTTCATGGATACTAATCCATCATCATTTCAATATGAAAGACAGTTTCACTGAATAATGGGGGTCTCCAAAATATTTTCTGTTCTTGACTGAATATAACTCATTGAAATCATGGATATTATTATTATTAACCATATGGTGCAAGGAAGCCTGAGGCTTATGCTGCACCAGCCAAAAAAAAATTCCTGAGTTACCCTGAGAGAGAGAGAGAGAGAGAGAGAGAGAGAGAGAGAGAGAGAGAGAGAGAGAGAGAGAGAGAGAGAGAGAGAGAGAGAGAGAGAGAGAGAGAGAAGTAGAAAGGAATCACCAAGAAAGAGAAGAATGATGATATCCAGCTCAGGACCCTGGGTGTGCCAAGCCCATACTCACTAGATGTGGGCCGCTGGGGTTACCAGATGTGAGCCCCTCTTCTATATTGTGTTCTTGATTTCAGTCATTATATCAATGAGTCATTCTTTGTAAATATTTTTTCATTTCCACAAACCAATTTATTTGCTATCATTAATCAAAAATAGTGTAAATCATTGGGAGAAAGACCTTTGTTCTTGCACACTCAGAAAAAGTTATATTGTGGCACATTCAAGTTAATTTCTGAAAACTTTCTCTTATGAAGTTACTAATTATTAGTTGCTATATTGGCATAGATACTTCATATCGAGTGTCTTTTAGATGACACCACTGACTGCTTATACAAATTTTTCTACATAAAATTATGCATTTGATTTAGCCAATATGCATTTTCACATCTTGATTATTCTCTAATAAATAAAGCTATTAATAATTTTAAAAAAAGAAGAAAAAAAAAGACTGGAATACCTGTGGAGGTTCAGTTCAGTTAGGTAGAGTAGTTCTATTCTAAAATGCTTGTGTTGCAGTGGTTTTACCAAAGCAGAGCAGAGCTTCATGCATTCCTAATATAAATGAAGACATGACATCGGGTGAAATACTTAGTGAAGGGATATGTTTCGAGCATGTATTGTTATTACTTGTCTGCTTAAATATAATAAAAACAGAAAATAACTATTCTGACAAATAAATAACACAATCTTTATAAACACATGTTTATAAACAATCTTATATCTTGTTAAGTTTGATTACAGGTTCTGGGAAATTGTTCCCTTTTTAACTTCCATAATTGGATAATGTATACATTCCTCAAAGACTGGTGATAGGAATATTAGTTTTCCGTGTTGAAGTGATCCCTTACCAAGGAAATTGGTACAGTGATCTGCAGTTCAAGTGCTACAGCTATATTGGAAGAATAGCTTTCTGACTTCCTAATGAAGTGAAAGTGCATCTAGAATCAAAGCATAATGACTGTATCAGTACAGGTTGTGGACAACTGGAAAACATGCAGGGATAATGTTTATTGTAGTAGAAGAGATTGTCATTTATTAGAGAGGTGAACTTCCCTTTTAATTTTACTTGTTGCACAATGTGGTTTTGAAAGGTCTGAAAAGTCAGAGGTTTAAAAAAACCTTGTTTTTTTTATTGATAGCTTGCTATCAATATTTCTTTGGATGAGGAAACATTTCCCATCTCCATGAGAAAGGATTGTTGTCAAAAGAATCTCTAAGATAATTAAATTTCTCTTCCTAGTAGTATAAAAAAAAATAATCTATGGTTTATAACTAACATTGGATAACTTATAATCAACAAAACAATTTATAATCAGTGACTTTGGCTTTTCACCATCTCTGTTAATTGAGAGTTATTAACTTTTAACAATTATTAACTTTCTACTAATAATTCAGTGGAAAATTTATTAAGAATATTGACCTTATATCATATAGAAACTCCATTCTCTTCCTTCAAAAGTCTCTCAGAACATGGACCATGTGATGATGATATAATATTCCTCTGATATTTATCCATGTAGGTTGGACAGCATCCCCTCAGCCACTGAATAACAGAAAGAAGTGTATCTATAAGCCTGACGGCTCTTATGACCTCATCCCATAAATGTTTGTATTGGACTTGATATCCAACAATTTTAATGTTCCTGGAATTAATGCTACAATTGCAAATACTTATAATTACACTGAAAATCCTTGATACTGCTAAGAATTACAGCAGTAAACTTACAACAATTAGTAATTATACAAGTATATGGAGCTTTACAGCGAATAGCTGGTTGAGCTTGATTATGCTCACTCCTATGCTCTTAACAAAATAATTGCCATACCTGTTGATCTCTTTAGGCAATGTTTTTGGTCACTGAGAATTTTGGCAATTATTTTGATTCCATTCTTTGTTGTAGTGAGGAGGTCTGAGTATTGGCAGTACTGGCTGATGTCATTTTATGTCTCTCATCTAATAGATGTAATTCAAGGAAGATTCAGTTACATATCCAAAATTCATTAGAGTAGGAGTAGCAGATCATATTTCTATAGAGTAGTCCAAGGAGGATTATACAGTTTCAGTATTTACTATCATCTATGAGTTGTATACATCAAGGTTTGAAGTAAGTAAGTAATTTCAATTTTAACTATTATTTTGTAACTTCTGGATATATATTTTTTTGTTTTCAAGATATATTAAATATCTTTGTCTTACTGGAGTTAACATGTAGAGAAAACTGCATTAGTTGCTTAGTTGACTGAGTGTGTTTAAGCTGGTCTTATATTGCCTTGGAATTAACTTCCTAGGATATTAGTGTATTGCAATAGGAATAGTTGTATGGTGCTTCAGAAAAGTACAACAGATAGGGTGCCACCGTGGAGGACACTATGCTGTTATATGAGCAAGTCATGTTACTTATTGTTTTTGAGATTAGTGTATACATATATTGTAGCAGGTAGGCTTCTGGCATTGTTACTAGAGATTTTCCATAGCCACAAATCATAGGGAGTCAATACTGAATGGTCAAAGAGTAAGTTATGCAACCAAATCTGGTGCCTCCGTAGCCAGGTGGGAAGGAGCAGCAGTGCATAGCACACGCTTCTTGATTGGTGGACCAGGGTTCGAGCCCGTCATCACCAAATATGGAGGATGCGGAAAGGTCAAGGGAATGACCACCGCATATTCCCGGAGCAATATGGCCTTAGTTGCTAATGCTCCTAAAAATCAAATAACAAACAAAGCAACCAAATCTAATAATTTTTAATTGTAAGTGAAGAATAACTATAATTATCAGATGGCACTATAAATATGAGTGTATAAGCAATATCTGCACATCTGTATTAACCTACATCTGGTCTTAATAGGATTTTCCATTTCTCACATGCACACTCAATTAATGGAGTTAAAAGTTACCCCATTTATATTAAAAATCGGCAAAAAAAATAATTAAAAATTTTTCACTTTTTGATGCCACCTTTATTTTCAAGCTTTTATGAACACAGCTGTGAAAAATTCATATTTTCAAAAAATTATGAATTTTTCGAAAATAATGATCTCTAAACTTTTTACCTGTTTTTTTATCTTCTCTTACTTGGGAGATTTAAATATCTCCCTGATTAGCTTTAACTGACACCAACTGTCAATAAAAACAAGTACATCTTCAATATGCAAGGATGCAAGAAGTGCATACTAATTTTAAATTCATGCTTTTCAGCACAAGCATATAAAATTATTGAGAACAGACTTTACTTGGCCCTGCATTTTACTTCTTGCACAACATCTAACAAAGATTTCTGGAATTACATAGCAAAATCAAAGAACAAATTTCAGGGGCGGGCCGTCCCGAGGGTGAAAGGGGGTGCACTGCACCTGGGCACCAACGTTCAAGGGACACCTGAAACTTAAATATACATATGAAGAAAAATTTAAAGGGGGGTGCCACATACCCTAGGAATGCCCCTGACACACTTTCATTAAGGGTTTCGCTGAGTAGGTGAAGAGCATGAAATCACTGAAATTGTTCAGGATCTCAAAAACTTTATATTATCGGCTCTGAGTTAATGTAATGGAGTGCAAGTATAAACAGGAAAAGTAAAAAATATATAAGCAGTTTTTGCATTATTAACAATAATAAACATTTATTTAAATGTCATATAAGTATTACTTATTATTTATTACTATGAGCAGTATTTCATGACATGCACATCTGTATGTGAAAATATCTATAAGCAGTTTTTGCATTATTTAATCTAATAGACTACTTAAATTTCACATGTGCTACTTGTGGTTATTATTGTTATTATTATTTTATTTTCAAATCATTATATGATGTTGTGAAGAATGGGACCGTTCCTGTTGCGTAGTTACTACGGTGGCATGGTTGGGATCTGTCTGCATGCATCTACTTAGTGATAATTTGCAGTTGTTTTCTCTGGCATTTTCAGGGTCAGAGTTGAAAATCAGTTTTACTTATTCAACTATTTTTGTATTTGGAGAAGGAGTGAGTGGTAAGACCATCTCATTGCATAAATCAGGTCCATTTTGGATAATTGAACATTAGCATTAGTAGTGACAAATGATGCAAGAAAGCAAACTTATAAAGCATCAGCCAAAAAAAAAAAAACATCGTATAAGTTTTGTGGCCAAGATGTGGCAAAACTACACCAAGATGCAGTTTGGGACTTCAGTATATTAAAAAATTAATCAGTAACAAAAAATTTGCACAACACAATTTGAAAACTGCATATGGTATTGTTAGTGTTGCAATTTTTGTGTGTTTGTATATATCAATGGTCTAAGTTGCTAATGGAAAAATCTTATGACCAAGAAAGGTTTAATACTGAAAAAAAAATATAGTTGGTGATACTTGTTGCCAACATGCATAAAGCAGTAATGTAAGAGTGCAGAAGTAGAAATAAATTATAAGGATAGCACAGATGTGAAATTATAGCAGTGGTGAAATTATCCAGAGAATCTCAAGACAGTGTCCTGTTCGTTATAATGTTCCAAAAAGCCAGCTAAAAGGATAAAATATAAGAAAATGCAAAATCAAAATTATAAACAATAATTTAAAAAAATGAAAATTCAAGAAATTAAACTAAATAAAACGCTAAAATACAGAATCCCTCTCTGACTGCTGAGAATTTCTTCCTGAAAAGGACCACATTTGGCAAAACTGCATTTAGCAGTTCTAAGGTCCCATAGAAAACTGGAATTTAAGGAAAAAACAATAAATATGCCAATAAAAACATATACAAAAAAATCACAGTAACTTCATTTTCAATTTATAGGTCACAGCTTCATTTGATACAGTGAAACACAGTAATCTTCAAAGAATTAAAAGCCAAAATTTTATTAGTAAAAAAAAAAAAAAAAAAAAATTTAGAGAGGCAGTAAAACTAAACACCACACACACACACAGTGTGGTCCTGATGAGTTTTTCATCAAGAGGATAGACTAAAGTAGTGTTTCCCAAACTGCATCTTGGTGTATACTATTCTGCAACATTAGGAAAAATTTCCATTGAAGTCAATGGCAATCACTAGGTGTGTCACGAACATGCCATATTTTAACTTGAAGTGTAACTTGAGTAAGAGATATTTGTTTATTCTCTACCTTTTTGTAGTTTAGAAACCACTAGGGTAGAGCATAAACAAATCTCCTCCCTGTACACTACCCATTTGACCCACTGCCATGATCTACAGGAGGTAGATGCAATAACCCGTTCTCTTCTGTTGTGTTTAATAAGACTTGATTGAACTGCATATATGTAACAAAAAAAAAAAATAAAAGCTTGTATAAATATAAAATTCATTATATTTGTATATATCAAATTTTATATCACGTCATCTCAAATCTTCAGTTGGGAAGGGATTACTGTATAGTAAATTAAGCAAAAATGCTATTGCCATAATGCTGCATGCCATCATAAATTATAGATTTCAAATATCACCCAAAAGTAATTATTGCATGAAAAATGCAAAATGACCACTTGGGGGAGAAGAGGAGATGGAATAAACTATCATATATCATCTCATCTGGTGAGTGGGGAGGAAGAGTTCTACAAAGTGTGACAGCTTATAGCAGTCAGTGTTTAAATGAACAAGGTGTTTTAAGTGATGTGCCTAAAACAGAATGTGCGGAGTGCCATTAATAAGTGACTATTTGTTAGTCTCGAATGTGGTTTTAGGCAGTAATATAGTTAAGTTTTAAGATTGAGTTATTTCCATCCATACTCATATGTATCATGAATACAGGTATAATTTTTATTCCCTCCAAGCTCCATATTTAAGTTTATCAAAGTTGAGATGTATCTTAGATGAATGAGAGTTTGACTTGAGTATATAGTGCTAATACAACATTAAAAAAAAAAGACCCTGTTTAAGTACTGCTTTTTGGATTCAAACACATAATTTTTATTTTTGAAAATACAGTAATTAAAAAATCAAATTACATTATTGAATGAATGGAAGGTGTTTGGTGAGGTGTCTGAATATTAAATTGGTCTTTGAAATGTTTTAAAGAGACTATTTATAATAAAGATAAAATAGTGGCAATACAAAATCAAAAATTTATTTTAAAAATTGTAACAAAATTTTATGACTAAGAATAGTTCTCCGTAGCTTTTTATTACTTATTTTTCAACTTTCATTTTGAAAAATAAGTAATCTGAGAATGAAATATTTGTTTATGAAGCATCATAAGGAAACTTTATTTTAAAGAACTGGCTATTATTTTAATAATCGTGAAGGATTGTAATTTGTGCCTTTTTACTATTTTTTCTGAAGAGAAGAAAGAAAACAACAAAAAAAATACTCTCATTATCTTTTTGCAATATAATGTTTTAGTCTGCAATTTTTTGTACATTCTTTCTGGTTACAATATGTATGGCAATGTGTTCCATTTTATTCCTCTTCTGGAACATATTTCTAATAGTATTCACTATTTGTTAATAGATATTTTAATGACTGTAGATTTTATACTGTTATTTACTTCTGTTACATTTTATTATATAGACATTGTGATGATGTGTAAAGGGTTTTTTTTTTTGTTAATTAGTCACTGATTGAATTTATACATATTAGTTATTTTTTATCCTGTTAGTAATTTGTTTTATTTTGTATAGAAGTATGGTTACTTCACTGTTAGCTGTAGAAAGTGTAAAAATAAATTTTTGCAATCTTAAAATAAACTTTATTTTCTTGTCTGATGTTATTTTCTCCAAATTTAATATTTTACAAAAAAACAACATAAAAATGATGGAAACTGTAGATGGTCTTTATTTTAATTATTTTGATCCTAAATTAAATTTTATAAATTTTTAAATTAAAGTTTTTGTTTTCTTTCTATAATGTCTTTTCTTTGTAATTCTATATAGCACTAAATAAATATATATATATATTTCAAAACATCCCATAAGTGCTCATCCCATTTCAAAACATCTCACAGGTATTCAATTGGATTAAGTTCAGGCAAATTTGGAGGCAATCCAAGATGGATGATGTCTTCACTGTGTTCTTCGAACCACTTATGCATGGTGCAGGCCCGATGACACATCTTGGAAGAGCCTGTTTCTGTCAAACATGGCAGGGTGCACATTGTCTCCTAAGAGCTGCCAGTAAACCTCCTGAGTGAAAAGTTGTTCCTATACAGCAGGGGTCCCATTTCTTGCCAGAAAAACATGCCCCTTATTAAGCAACCATCACCATCTGCCTGGATAGTGGGCACCATACATGATAGGCTCATGTTGCTTCTGCCACACATGAAGGCATCCATCAGCACGTTGCACCGTGGATTTGGACCCATCTAACTAGCACACTCATCTGCAGTTCTCCAGTTTCCAATCGGCATGGTGTTAGTTTAAGGACACCACAGAATTTGCCATCAAGGATGATCAGTGGTGAGGAGAGGGTGTTTCTTGGGTTGTCTGCTGTGGAATCCCCCATATATCTGAGTGTGCAGCACATCATCATTCGAGATATTGTTCTTGCATTCCCCATATCGTATTGTGATGTCAACTGTTGCACAGAAACCTGCCACTGAGCCTATTCAGCATGCTACACCCTTCACTCACCACAAACATCCACCTTGCATATTCCTTTACAATTCTGTCAGTGGGAGGTGGGTTGACCCATTCAACACCATTCTTTGTACACCTTAACCACAGTAGACTGTGAGCAACCAACAAGGTGTGTCATTTCCGATAAGGAAGCACCTGACATGCTCGCACAGTCATGCCCTTTTGAAACTCCATGATATCTTTATCATGTCCCATTGGATTTGGTGCATTATAGCCTTAGTTGCTAATGCGCCAATAAAATACAAATCAAATCAAAATCATGTCCCATAATTTCTACTTTATCACTTTAACTTGCACGACCAGATGCAAATTACCACTGCTCTAGCATATGAAGCTGCTCAGCTTTTTATACTGCTACTGTGTGGCATAGTCCTTTATGGATGGAGGTGATCACTAAGTGTGTGCATGCACACACACACTTTTCCCTTTGTGGCAAAAAAAAAAACCAGTGGATTCACATATAACAAGGCCACTGCTAATAATAACATTGTTCTAATAACAAGGCCACTGCTATTAAAGGTGTCAAGATTCTGAGCTTCTTAGTATTAGAGTAAGGATTTACAGAATATGTAAAATAGATTAAAATAAAAAGAAAAGGTCAAAATGCATTACTTATAAGAAAAGGATGCAATATATACCGTTAAAGAATCTGCATATGTAAGATAAGTGGTGCAGCTTGTCTGAAATGTAATAAAGCAGATGACTTGAAAAGTCTGGCTGACACAACTACATAACAGAACTGATGAACACTCAATTCTCAAGTTCATGGCACAAACAGAGATACTCAGGCAAGTTCAAGTTGGCTGTTGTCATCATTGATAATATCAACATAATTTCACAGTGGGAAAGGAAAAAAAAAGTTCAGAGAAATAAGAACTACACATTACTGCTATACACTGAGTTCTGTTCCAGCACAAACTGATGGTGGGAAGGACAACCAACCAAACTGAAAACACTTCTCTGCTACTTTTCACTAATGGCAAATTGTAAAAAGTCTGCATCCACTTGCTGCACTTCTGACAGTTGTTCAAATGGTAGAACCCTGTCAATGAGGTGGAGTTTGTTGTAGACAACCAGAAAAGGGGGTATTCCTTAAGGGAAGTATGTTAGCCTTGGAAATGACACATCTTCATTGTGACTGTAATTCTGATTTCATCAACTTTTTCCAAGCATGTCTCCTTCAATGAGGTAAAAATCTTTACCAAGTTTAAGCAGTGTAGCAACTAACACTGTAGTGCCTGGATTACCAACAAATGGATATAGCTATTTTTAAATTTGCAGAACCTGGATAGCCAAATATGTTATAGCTATTTTTAAATTGGCCTCAAAAACCCAACGATTCTATTCATTGTATACATCAAGTTAGTAATGGAAGATCTATTTTTACCTTCCACAAAAATTATTTTAGAAACATACAATATCTATCATAGATGATTGCTTTTACTTACAAAGCACAGTCATCACAATGTTGCGCATTATGAACTTCAACATCCCAGTACATAGCTAATGTTTATTGGGATGTTGGATCAGTTGTTGTTATTTTGGTTTTTAGGAGCATTAGCAACTAAGGCCATATTGCTCCGAGATTTGCGGTGGTCATTCCCTGACCTTTCCGCATCCTCCGTATTTAGTGGTGACGGGTTCGAACCCCGGTCTAATCAAGAAGCGTGTGCTACGCACTGCTGCTCCTTCCCACTTGGCTACGGAGGCGCCTGTTGGATCAGTACACATTACTTTACTGTATTTGTTTTCTTTAGATACTTTTAACCTAGGTGGTAGATGACTCTTATCAACCGGTGCAATACCACCACTTTGCTTATTGGAGACTTGAAGTGGTGGAACCCATATTTAGTCTCCAGGGCTAAGATCTGGTCAACCCTCCCCCACCTCTTCCATCATGCAGTATGATTGATATCTTTTGAGGTTATGAAGAACACCATGGCAAGATCCAAACTTCCTTACATTTTCCGGGTACAGCCCTAAACGGTGTTCGCAGGCTGGTCGCTAGTTAGTACACTGAACCAACCTGTTGGTAACTCTCCAGGAAGCTTCCAGATCACAGAGGAGAGGCAGCAAGATTATAATCTTGCTGCCTCTCCTCTGCCAGATACTGACTGCAGGGAGGTCAAGTAGTGTATATGCAGGAGGCATTGTTGAGGTCGTGTTATGTCAATAATTTGAGTAAATTCATACTATGTGTATGCCATATCCAAAAATTTCATTACTTCATATAGCATGCCCCCCCCTCACGTTTTCTTACTATTGAATACACCATGAATTGTCAAACTAATAAAGCAAACTTATCTGCAAAAATATCTAAACTTCCCAAACACTTCCTAGTTCATTTCACAAATATACATGGTCTCAGTTCTAATCTCAATGATGTCCAACTTAGTCTGCAAAACCCCATGTACTTTTTCTGACAGAATCTCAGTTATTGGTTGAGTCAACCACTGCTCATCTCAGTTGCCTGAATTATTCGTTGTATGATTCCTTTTGCCTCAAAGGTAGTACTTGTGCATATGTCCGTTCCGATATTCCCTGTCAGAGACTTGGTAATTTGGAATCTCCTCTTTTCGATCTTCTCTGGCTTAAAATCTCTTTACCTCATTCTGTCAAATTCATCTGTTGTCTCTACCATTCTCCCAACTTCACTAATCACTTGGAGCTCTTTGACTTCCTCTCTTTGCAACTTGACTTTCTCCAGTCCAACTTTCCTAACAGTGAGGTAATTTTCCTTGGTGATTTTAATATTCACAACTCCAGATGGCTTCCGTTTTCTAGTCACACCGACCCATCTGGTCAAGATGCTGAGGCTTTTGCAAATGACCTTGCATAGATTGTTCATTTACCTGCAAGAATACCAGACAATCCTAACCATACAGTCAACACCTTGATCTTTTTCTCACAAACAACCCTTCTAAGTACACGGTCGAAATGAGTGGTTGTTTAGACACCACAGATCACAACTTGGTGATTGCCTCTTCTCCAATGGAGCTTTTATCATCTCATGGCTATTCCCAACTGCATGTTGTTTGGCATTACAAGATTCCAAAATGGGATGACCTGCGGGTGATTTTAATGTTCACAACTCCAGGTGGCTTCCATTTTCTAGTCACACCGAGATGCTGAGGCTTTTGCAATTACTAGTGACCTTACACAGATTGTTCATTTACCTGCAAGAATACTGGCCAACATCTTGATCTTTTTCTCACAAACAACCCTTCTAAGTACAAGGTCGAAGTGAGTGGTTCTTTAGGCACCTCAGATCACAACTTGGTGATTGCCTCTTCTGCAATGGAGCTTTTATCATATCACGGCTATTCCCAACCTCATGTTGTTTGGCATTACAAGAATGCAAAATGCGATGACCTGCAAGATATCTTTTCTTCTTTTCCTTGGTCGGATTACTGTTTCAAAACTTCTGATGTCAACATTTGCTCAGATCATGTCAGTGAAATTATTCTTGTAAGAATGAAATCCTTTATTCCACACTCCACCTTAAAATCTCGTCCTTTATCCAAACCTTGGTTTTCCACTAAATGTCCTAAGGCTGTTCAAGAGAAGAATGTTGCATATCGTAATTGGCTTGTTTCCAATTCTTCAGTTTCATTTTCTGCCTACACCAAAGCTTGCAACAATTGTAAAGCAGTTATTAATCAGTCCAAACTAGATTTTGAACAGGCTAAGAGTAGAAAACTTGCTTTTTGCCTTAATGGTAGCCGAGCATTCTGGTCTCTTGCCAACAGCTTTGGCAAGCTGTTGGCCGCAAATATCTCGAATATCCGCTACCAATTCCTTAAATGCCGATCTCCAGTGGGGCAAAGACAACTTAGTTGATTCCAATCCTTCTAAAACACAGTCCTGTCTTATATCTTGCCAAGGATTCTTCTGCTGCTATGCTTATCTTTGGTGACACCCCGATTTCTAGGCAAGATGATATATCTCTTTTGGAGATTACCCTGACTTCTATTTTCTCTTGGCACAAGCACATTACAAATATAACTTCTTCTGCATCAAAAAAAACTTGGTTTCTCTTTTGCTCTTAGAGTTACTTTTCTTCTAAAGAGCTGTTTACTCTGTACAAATCACAAATCTGCCCTAGCATGGAATATTGTTACCACATCTGGGGCGGTACCCTCCAAAACCTCTCTCAGGCATCTAGATTCCATTCAGAAGATGGCAGTAAGGTTTATTGATGACTCATCTCTAACAGAGTCTCTCCACTCTCTGGCTCATGGACATACTGTTTGTGCTGCATGCCTTTTCTACAGATAATTCCATGGGCACTGTTCTTCTGAATTGGCTTCTGTAATTCCCGCTGTCTCTTTCAAAACAGTCCGAACATGTGCCACCACCAGCCAAAGTCCATTTACTGTCCAAATTCAAACTCACAGAACCAACTTTTCATCTTCCTCATTTATTGATTCAACTGCTGTTTTCTGGAACAACCTTCGTTCCTTCATACGTATTTCCTGAAAATTACAATCTACAGAAGTTCAAGTCTAATGTCAACAAATATCTTCTTTCGTCTTCTCAACCTCTAACCCATGCACGGTACTAAGTACTATAGCATTAGCAAAGGCACATGATGCAAGAAAGCAAGCTTATATAGCATTAGCCAAAAAAAAAAAAAAAAAACCCTTATTTCACCTGCCCACTCACTCTAAATGTCTGTCAAGTTCTGCCTTGAATCTATTTAAGCTATCAACTTCTACAGATGGAAGTTTGTTCCAGCAATCAGCCACCCGCTGGCTAAACCCCCTTGTATAAGGCAATGTTGCCTTATACAACCACATATAAGGCAACGTATAAGGAATCTTGCCTTATACAACCACCCACTTGTATAAGGCAATGGTCAGGTCACACCTAGAGTTCTGTATACAGGCCTGGAGGCCTCATTTCAAGAAGGATGTAGAGCTGCTGGAACGAGTACAGAAAAGAGCAACAAGATTAGTGAATGAAACAAAGGGGTGCTCTTATGAAAAAAGGCTTAAGTTTTGCAAATTACAGTGTCTGGAGACTAGGCACCAGCGAGGTGATCTGATAGAGGTGTATAAAGCCTTGAATGGTTTGAGCATGCTCAATGCTGATGGTATTCTTCCTCTTGCTCAGAATAATCACCTGAAAGGGCATAAATTCAAACTGAGGAAAGACAGATGTAGGATAGACGTGCGGAAATTTGCCTTAAGCCAGCGGGTGGCTGGTTCGTGGAACAGACTTCCATCCCTTGTCGTGGAAGTTGATAGCCTAAATAAGTTTAAGGCTCAGCTGGACAGGTATTTCGAACGAACAGAGGGGTGAAGTGGTTTTCTTTTATTTTTTGGCTGATGCTGCATAAGCTTGCTTTCTTGCGTCATATGCCTCTACTAATGCTAAAGGCAAACTTCCGCCCATCTATCCTACAACCATCTTTCCTCAATTTGAATTTATGCCCTCTCAGATGATTATTCTGAGCAAGTGGAAGAATCCCATCAGCATTCAGCATGCTCAAACCATTCAAGGCTTTATACACCTCAATCAGATCACCTCACCTCACAGGTGCCTAGTCTCCAGACACTGTAATTTGCAAAACTTAAGCCTTTCTTTGTAAGAGCAACCTTTTGTTCCATTCACTAATCTTGTTGCCCTTCTCTGTGTTCGTTCCAACAGCTCTACATCCTTCTTAAAATGAAGCCTCCAGACCTGTATACAGTACTCAAGGTGTGGCCTGACCATTGCCATATGCAAGGGGATAATCACCTCCTTATCCCTGCTAGAAAAATTCCTATATATCATTGACAAGACACCATGAACTACTCTTACAGACCATCTGCACTGCTCAGAAAACTTCATATCTGCCTGCACAATTATCCCCTGGTCCTTTTCATTCTCTACCACTGTCAGTGTGGTAGAGAATGAAAATATACCAAGTTGATACGTTACTCTGGGCCTATACGAGAGTTTGAAGGACAGGGTGGATGCCCTTAAAAGATCTAAATTGAGGGGCCCATCAGGCTCTCAGCTGCCCACATCAACGCCAGAGCTTGCACTTGGTCATCACGCAACACAGCGGCAACTCCAAGGCAGAATGCGCTGGTCCCTCAGGAACTAGTAGTTGTTGGAGACACTATTGTCAGGGAAACATGTTTTGTAAAAAGATAGGTGGAACAGGACCAGGGTATGTCTGCCAGTGGCAAAGGTTAATGACGTTGTAGAGCGGATATCATCCTTTAAGGGCACAAAAGGTGATATAGTTGTAAACGTTGGCACTAATGATATTAAGAGTAGGAGACCGGCAGAATTACTTAACAAGTACAGGTCACTGTTGAACAAAAGCCGAGAATTAGGGTTGAATTTGAAAGTGTCTGCAATTCTGCCCAGACACGATAGAAGGGAGTATATGATGAGAGCCTTGTCGATCAATTCGGCCCTGGAAAGAATGTGCAAGGCTCAAGGGGTAGAATTTTTTTCAGCCTGGACTGTACTTGTTAACAGGAGAGACTGCTTCTGTAGGGATGGGATACACTTAAATAGAAAGGGTGCAAGAATATTTGCTGATGCTATCGAGGCAGTGTTAGGTGGGTCGGAAAATTGATAGCTTGGGGGGATACAAGGACTAATAGTTTAACAGTAGCCAGAGGCAGAAGTGAAGGTGATTCTAGCACAACTTCTATTAGAATAAGTAGCGACCTGGGGTGTTGGGGGTTTCAGGGACAGATGGCAGTCATCCTGAAATAGGTGAGTATATGGGATGTGTTAGGGTAACTAGGAATAGGAGTAGGAGCATGTATGCTTCCATGTATAACAATGCTAGAAGTATAGTAAATAAATTTGATGAATTTGAAGTGTTGGTCAAGTCACCAAAGTCGGATATTGTTGGGATAGCAGAGACGTGGTGTCATACATATATAAGGA
This sequence comes from Mastigoproctus giganteus, assembly GCF_048544385.1. NCBI lineage: Eukaryota > Metazoa > Arthropoda > Arachnida > Uropygi > Thelyphonidae > Mastigoproctus > Mastigoproctus giganteus. Next base: position 53,296,308 of record NC_143580.1, on the reverse strand, counting down.
ATGCAGAACTGAAATTTGGTGAGTACAATGTCTACACAAAGGATAGATAGGATAGCAAGGGAGGAGGCGTTATGCTGTTAAGAAAAACATAAAATCAAAAGAAGTGCATCCAGTTGATATAGATGAACAGTGCACTGTTGAGTCAGTTTGGTGTGACATAAGCACTGCAAAAGCAAAAATAAGAGTAGGAGTGTGTTATAGGCCAAATGACTTGAATGAGTACAGAGAAATAGTGGGCTAGGCTAGTAAATCGGAATGTCTTATAATGGGGTATTTTAACTTCCCAGATATTGACTGGAACTTGTGGGTTGGTCACTCACACACTAGTCAGACTTTTGTGGATTTATTGGATGATTGTTTTCTGCAGCAGCATGTTCGAAAGGCAACCAGAGAAAGTAATACTCTTGATCTGGTTATCAATAGTCTTCATTCGTGTATTAAGAATTTACAGATAAAGAAACCACTAGGTGGCAGTGATCACAGTGTACTGATGTGGGATTTACTTAAAGATTTAATTACCATCAGGGGTAAAGGAAAGAGTTTTTGCTTCCGTAAAGGTGAGTACAGTGGTCTCAGACAGTTTTTAAATTCTGTACAGTGGGATCAGCTGATGTTACCAACAGTAAATTCTAAGTGGGAAGCATTCAAGGAATTAATCGTGGATGCTACTGAAAGTTTCATACCTATTAAGAAATATTGTTCGGGGTTTAGCTCTAAATGGTTATCTAATGAACTAATGAGACTCGTAACAGAGAAGAAAAATGCATGGGATGCATATAAATTATCAAGCGACTCAGAAGCCTATGGCAGATATAAGCTAGTCTGTAATCAGGTCACAAAGGAGGTTAGGCAGGCAAAGGCAGATTACGAGAAATCCTTGGCAAAAGATGCTAAAAAAAACAGCAAGGATTTCTTTACTTATATAAACTCTAAAAGGAAGAGGATGAATCTGATTGGTCCACTTGACATCGATGGTTCGACTGTTGATGATCCTGCTCAGATAGCAAACAAACTGAATGAGTATTTTGCATCTACATTCACACATGAGGAATTATTAAGGTTTGAAAATGGCAGAAGTTATCAAATTGTAGCAGGGTACTTAATGATTTTGTAATAACTGAAAGCAATGTGGAGGAGAAATTGTCGAAGTTAAACATAAGAAAAGCACCTGGTGTGGATGGGATCTATCCAGTTATATTAAAGGAGGCGGCAAAGCAACTAAGCAAACCCTTAGCCATAATTATAAGAGCATCCTTGGACTCAGGGGAGGTTCCCACTGACTGGAGATCTGCAAATGTATCCCCAATTCACAAAGGGGGATCGAAGGGTGACACGAGTAATTACAGACCAGTTAGTTTAACTTCTGTTCCGGGTAAAATAATGGAGTCACTGGTTAAAGATGCATTGCAGGATCATCTAGACAAGACTGCAGTAATAATTCAGACACAGCATGGGTTTCTTAAGGGAAAGTCTTGTCTGACAAATTTGATAGGATATTATGATGTGGTTACAAAGGAACTGGATGCAAAAAATAATTTTGATATATATTTGGATTTCAGGAAAGCTTTTGACACTGTTGCGCATGGAAGACTATTGTACAAATTGGAGCAGAATGGTATTAAGGGTAAGTTGCTACAATGGATAAAAGGATGGTTAAGTGGGAGAAGACAGAGGGTGGTAATCAATGGGTGTTGCTCTTCGTGGACTAATGTTATTAGTGGAGTCCCACACGGTTCGGTGTTGGGTCCACTGCTGTTTTCTATATTTATCAATGATATTGATGAAGGTATATCAGGCTTAATGTCGAAGTTTGCAGATGATACAAAGGTTGGCAGGGTTATTAATGACAGTAATGGCAGTGTGCTACTGCAACAGGATCTAGATAATTTGGGCAGATGGGCTAAGAAGTGGCAACTGAAAGTTTAACCTTGACAAATGCAAAGTACTGCATATGGGTAGAAGTAACCCCAGAGAAACGTACCAATTGTGTGGTACTACACTTAAGGTGGTTGAAAATGAAAAAGACCTGGGAGTAATTGTGCAGGCAGATATGAAGTTTTCTGAGCAATGCAGACAGGCTGCCAGAGCAGGTCATGGGGTTTTGTCAATGATATATAGGAATTTTGCTAGCAGGGAGAACATGGTGATTGTCCCTCTGTAGATTTACTTGAGCATGTACAGAGAACGGCAACAAGATTGGTGAGGGGAATGAAGGGATCCTCTTACCAAGAGAGGCTTAAGTTCTGCAATTTGCAGCAGCTGGAGACTAGGCACCTGCGTGGCGATCTGATTGAGAAATATAAGGCATTGAATGGGTTGAGCATGCTGAATTCTGATGGGATCCTTCCACTTGTTCAGATTACGAACCTAAGAGGGCATAAATTCAAATTAAGAAAAGACAGATGTAGAATAGACGTGCGGAAATTTGCCTTTAGCCAGCCGGTGGTTAATTGCTGGAACAAACTTCCATCTGTCGTTGTGGAAGTTGATAGGTTGAATAAATTTAAGGAGGAACTGGACAGTCATTTGGAGGGAATGGTGTGTTTTTTTTTGTTTTTTTTCCCCTTTGGCTGATGCTGCATAAGTTCATTCACTTACTTTCTTGCATCACATGCCACTACTACTACTTCCCATATGTAGTACTTTACATTTGTCAATGTTAAACTTCATTTACCACCTCTCAGCCCATCTGCTCAAGTTTTCTACATCTTGTTGCAACAGTGTACTGTCATCAGTGTCATTAACAATCCTTCCAACCTTCGTGTCGTCTGCAGACTTGAACATTAAGCCTGATATAGCATCATCAATATCATTTATAAATACAGAAAACAACAATGTACCCAAGGGACTCCACAAAGAGCAGTGTCCATTGATTACCACTCTGTCTTCTCCCACTCAACCATCCCTTTATCCCTATCAGCAATTTGCCTCCAATGCCACACTACTCCAATTTGTGCAGCAGTCTTCCATGTGCAACAGTAGCAAAGGCTTTTCTAAGATCCAAATATATGATATCAAATTTATTCTTTGCATCCAGTTCCTTTGTGACTACATCACAGTATCCAATCAAATTAGTCAGACAAGACTTCCCCCAAACAAACCCATGCTGTGTCCGAGCTTTAACTGAAGTCTTGTCTAGATGATCCTGCAATGCTTCTTTAACCAGTGCCACCATTAATTTCCCTGGAAGAGAAGTTAAACTGACAGGTCTGTAATTACCTGTTTCCCCCTTTGATCCTCCTTTGTGGATTGGGGTCACATTTGCACATCTCCAGGCCATGGGTACCTCCCCTGAGTCCAGGGAAGCTCTCATAATTATGGCTAAGGGTTTGCTTACTTCCTTTGCCGCCTCCTTTAATATAACTAGATAGATTCCATCCACCCCAAGTGTTTATCTTCAACAATTTCTCCTCCACTTTACTCTCAGTTATTACAAGATTATCTAGCTTACTGCCAGAGTTGAATACACCTCTGGCGTTCCCCTCCCTGAATAACTCCTTGTGTGAATGTTGTTGCAAAATATTCATTTAGTTTGTTAGCTACCTGAGCAGGATCATCAACAGTTGAACCATCGATATCAAGTGGACCAATCTGATTCATTCCCTTCCTTATAGAGTTTACATAAGTAAAGAACTCTTTGCTGTTTTTCTTTGCATCCTTTGCCAAAGATTTCTCGTAATCTGCCTTCGCCTACCTAACGTTCTTTGTAACTTGGTTACAGACCAGCTTATATCTTTCATAGGCTTCTGCGTCACATGTTAATTTATATGTATCCCATGCATTTTTCTTCTCTGTCACATGTCTAATTAGTTCATCTGACATCCATTTAGGCTAAATCTTGAACAATATTTCTTAGTTGGTATGAAATGCCTAGTGGCTTCCAACGTTAATTTTTTGAATGCTTTCCCTTTTTGAATTTTCTGTTGGTAACATCATCAGTTGGTTCCACCGTATAGAATTTAAATACTGTCTTAGACCACCATAGTCACCTTTACAAAATCAAAAACCCTTCCCTTTATCCTTGATGGTAGATACCTCTGAGTAAATTCCACTTCAGCACACTGTGATCACTGCCACCTATTGGTTCCTTTATCTGCAGATTCTTGATGCATGAAGAATCACTACTGATAATCAGATCAAGAGTATTACTCCCTCTAGTTGCCTCCTGAACATGCTGCTGTAGAAAACGATCATCCAATAAATCCACAAAAGCCTTGCTAGTTTGTGAATGACCAACCCACAAATCCAGTCAATATCCGGGAAATTAAAATCCCCCATTATAAGACTGCAATTTACTGGCCCACTCTATTTCTCTGCACAAATGTTCATTATACTCATCAGATTCATTAGGCCTATAACACACACCTACTCTCATTTTTCCTTTCCCAGTGCTTGTCACACCAAACAGACTCAACATTCCATTGTCCACCAACATGAACTGGATGCACTTCCTTAGATTTTATGTGTTTCTTAACTAACAGCATAACCCCTCCTCCCTTCCTGCCCTGTCTATCCTTTCTGCACACATTGTACTCCCCAAATTCCAGTTCTGCACTTCTCATGTCTGTGTGACACCATGTCTCTGATATCCCAACAACATCTGCCTTTGATGTCTTGACTAGTACTTCAAGCTTATCGAATTTATTAACTATGCTTCTAGCATTGGTGTACATGCAAGTATACATGCACCTGTTTCTACTCTTATTTACCCTAACACAGCCCATATATTTACTTGTTCCACTATGACTTCCAGCAGTCCTTAAAATTCCCACTGCCTTGCTTTCCAGGCTGCTGCTCAATTGCATTTCAATAGAAATAGTGCAAGAATCACTTTTGCCTCTGCCAACGGCTACTGTTAATCTATTAGTCCGTGTATCCCTCCAAGCTAGCAGTTTTCAGACCCACCTAAATCTGCCTCGATAGCATCAGCAAATATTCTTCAACCTTTATATTTAAAGTGTATCCCATCCCTGTAGACGCAGTCTCTCTTATTAACAAGCACAGACCAGGCTGAGAAAAATTCTACCCCTTGACAAGGCTCAAGGGGTTGAATCATATACTCCCTCCTGTCGTGTCTGGGCAGAACTGCAGACACTTTCAAATTCAACCCTAACTCACGGCTTTTTTTCAGCATTGTCTTGTACTTGTTACGTAATTCTGCCGGTCTCCTACTCTTAATATCATTAGTGCCAACGTGTACAACAATATCACCCTTCGTACCCTTATAGCATGATATCTGCCCTACAACGTCATCAATTTTTTTCCCTGGCAGACATACCTTGGTCCTGTTCCATCTATCCTTTTTGCACAATATGTTCTCCATTTCCCTGACAACAGTCACCTACAACTAGTTCCTTTATTCTGGCTTGGGGATTTCCGCTGTGTTGCGTGATGTTCAAGTGCAAGCTCTGGCATTGATGTGTGCAGCTGAGAGCTTGATGGTTCCCTCAACTTAAATCCTTTGAGGGCATCCAACCTGTCCTCCAAGCTCTCATATAAGCCCATAACAATGCCGATGTGGTGCCTGATTTCCTTGCACTCCTTACATCCTGCACACACAGAGACATTCCCCTTGGTTGGTGCCTCCGTAGCCAGGTGGGAAGGAGCAGCAGTGCGTAGCAGATGCTTCTTGATTAGACCGGGGTTCGAGCCCGTCACCACCAAATGCGGAAAGGTCAGGGAATGACCACCGCATATTCCCGGAGCAATATGGCCTTAGTTGCTAATGCTCCTAAAAAAAAAAAAAAAAAAAAAAAAAGCCTCCATAGCCAGGTGGGCAGGAGCAGCAGTGCATAGCACATGCTTTTTGATTAGACCGAGATTCGAGCCCTTGACCACCAAATACGGAGGATGCAGAAAGGTCAGGGAATGACCACCGCATATCCCCGAAGCAATATGGCCTTAGTTGCTAATGCTCCTAAATAAACAAACTTCCCCTTGGCAATATCATGTCCCATTCCTGATAGCTCCACAAACATCAAACAAGCAGTGCATTTCAATAGACTGTGGTTCAGATGAAAACCGCCCCCCTCAGTTCTCCCCTGAGCCAGAGCCTCTCGTGTTTGGAGTTTTCATTTAAAAAAAAAACATGAAATATTATCCACATAATGTCTCACTTATAATACTGGATATTACAGATATAAGAAATCAAGTGTTTTAGTCCCAACAATGTCAATTATTATTTTCTGTTGTGCAGTCAACTTGACCAACTTCAACTAAAACTGAGAAAGTTTTCTGCTTACAAAATGTGTACGACAAAATTTTCCTGTAACTTCTAAATAAAATGGCACTGTTAGAAACAAGTTAAATGTATACAGAGAATGATATTTCAGGCTCTTTTGACTTTTATTTCTTAAATTAATTGCATTTTTTTTTTATTTTTCTTTTATTTACAGATGTGTAAAGTAAATAACTAATTATCTTTTTACCAGTTAATTAATAATTAAAGAATAATATATGAAAGTAAATTTCACTTCATTGTACATACAACCATTGTAATACATCATTGTAATATTCTTTGTAATCACAGCAGGTAAAATGCAACATATTGTATTTCAGGCTCAGAGATTTAATAAATTAAACAATTGTCTTTAACAAATGAAATACAGTATAACATATTTAATATTTCTGCTATTATTAATATAATAAGCAAATAGTTGTAATACTACATACATAAATCACAATTAAGTAATTAATTGAATAATTAACTGTAATTAAGTAATTACAACTCTTAACACTGCAACAAACATCCAGTTCTTTAACTACAATATATGAATGACCTATGCAATATGTATGGAAAAGAGTTAATATATGTAATGCATTTAAGAAAAGGCTTTTGAAACTGTTGCACACAAAAGACCACTGTACAAATTGGAGCAGTGTGGCATTAAGAGCAAGTTACTGCTGTGGATAAAGGGGTGGTTGAGTGGGAGAAGATAATGGTTATCAATGAGTACTGCCCTTCTTGGACTAATGTGAAATCACCCAGGGTTCAGTGCTGGGTCCATTGTTGTTTTCTATATTTATTAATAATATTTATGAAAGCATTATCAGGCTTTGCAGGGGGTATGAAGGTTGATAAGGTGATTAATCACAGTAATCAGGATATGCTACTGCAACAAGATCTAGATAAACAAGGTAGAAGGGCTGAGAAAATTCCCTAAGCTGTCCTGGCAGTGTCTGCACTACTCCGAGAACAATATTGACAAATGCACAGTATGTCATATGGGTAGCAGTATTCCAAGATTAATGTATCAACTGCATGGTAGTGGAGAATGAAAAAGATCTTGGGGGGTGGGAATTGTGCAGTCATATATGAAGTTCTCTGAACAGTGCAGACAGACAGCCAGAACAGTTCGTGGGGTTTTGTCTATGATATACAGGAATTTTGCCAGCAGGAATGAGGAAGTTATTATCCCATTGTATAAAGCAATAGTCATGCCACATCTTATGGTCTGCAATACAGGTCTTGAGGCCTCATTTTAGGAAGGACATGGATCTGTTGGGACAGGTGCAAGGACCAGCAACAAGATGTAGTCATAGGAACAAAAGGATAATCTTACGAGGAAAGGCCAGTTTTGCAAATTGCAGCACCTGGAGACCTCCAAGTATGTCTGATTGAGGTGTTTAAGGCTTTGGATGATTTGAGTAAGCTGAATTTTTATGGAATCCTTCCTCTTGCTCAAGATTACATGCATGAGGGGATGTAAATTCAAACTGAAGAAAGATGTGCAAAAATTTGCCTTCAGCCACTGGGTGTCAATTGTTGGAAAAAACACCCATATGGTGTTGTAGAGGTGGGTAGTTGGAATCAATTCAAATAACTGTACACTGTTAGAAGGGATCAACAGGCAATGTCAGAAATGTTGGGGATTTTTTTTTTTTGCTAATACTGTATAAGCTTGCTTTCTTGCATCATTTGCACTACTGCTGATATAAGAATTATAATTAGTATAACATTTTGTTAGCAAGTTATAATTCATGATTTACAACGAACAAAAAAAAAAAAAAAAAACAGAGCATATAGCTAAGACAAAAATCGAAGTTTATGCACAAATCTAGAACATTTTATTTTTTGCGCTTCCACCATATTGTCTATCCAACCAGAGCGCAGCAACGAATGTAATATCCAGCCAGTGGTTCAGCTATGGCATATGTTGTAGTACGCTTTTAGGAGCATCAGCGACTAAGGCCATATTGCTCCATATATACTGTCTGTAAATTGCGTACATTCTGTGGTCTATTTTGTTTGCTGGATGAAAAACCCAAATTTCACTCAAGGTGGCTGAGTTAGTCGGTCTCACCTGAGACTGACTAACTCAGCCACCTTGTAAAAAAGGCACATAAAAATTCCTCACATCATCGAAGGGGCTCCAACTTTGGTTTTTTTCACCTGGTGTGGGGAAAATGGTCATTAGCATTAGCATTAGCATTAGTAGAGGCATTTGATGCAAGAAAGCAAGCTTATGCAGCATCAGCCAAAAAAATAAAATAAAATAAAAAATAAATTAAAAAAATAATAATAATAATAAATAAATAAAAAATAACCACTTCCACTTCACCCCTCTGTTCATTCGAAATACCTGTCCAGCTGAGCCTTAAACTTATTTAGGCTATCAACTTCCACGACAAGGGATGGAAGTTATTCCAGCAACCAACCACCCGCTGGCTAAAGGCAAATTTCCTCACGTCTATCCTACATCTGTCTTTCCTCAATTTGAATTTATGCCCTCTCAGGTGATTATTCTGAGCAAGAGGAAGAATCCCATTAGCATTGAGCATGCTCAAACCATTCAAGGCTTTATACACCTCTATCAGATCACCTCGCCGGTGCCTAGTCTCCACACACTGTAATTTGCAAAACTTAAGCCTTTCTTCGTAAGAGCACCCCTTTGTTCCATTCGATAATCTTGTTGCCCTTCTCTGTATTCGTTCCAGCAGCTCTACATCCTTCTTGAAATGAGGCCTCCAGACCTGTATACAGTACTCTAGGTGCGGTCTGACCATTGCCTTATACAAGGGAATAATCACCTCCTTATCCCTGCTAGAAAAATTCCTATATATCATTGACAAGACACCATTAGCTACTCTTGCACCCCATCTGCACTGCTCAGAAAACTTCATATCTGCCTGCACAACCACCCCCAGGTCCCTTTCATTCTCTACCACTGTCAGTGTAGTACCACAGAGTTGATACGTTGCTCTGGGGTTGCTGTTTCCCATATGTAGTACTTTACATTTGTCAATGTTAAACTTCATTTGACACCTCTCAGCCCATCTGCTCAACCTTTCCAGATCCTGTTGCAGTAGCATAGTGTCAGTAGTGTCCTTGACAACGCTGCCAACCTTCGTATCATCCGCAAACTTGGACATTAAGCTTGATATACCATCATCAATATCATTTATAAATACAGAAAACAGTAATGGACCCAATAATGAACCCTGAGGGACTCCACTAATAACATTAGTCCACGATGAGCAGTGTCCATTGATTACCACTCTCTGTCTTCTCCCCCCTCAACCACCCCTTTATCCAGAGCAGCAATTCGCCTCCAATGCCACAATGCTCCAATTTGTGCAGCAGTCTTCCATGTGCAACATGTATCAAAAGCCTTTCCAAGTATATAATATCAAAGTTATTCCCTGCATCCAGTTCTTTTGTGACTGCATCATAGTATCCAATCAAATTGGTCAGGCAAGACTTCCCCTTAACAAAACCATGCTCTGTCTGAGCTATAACTGAAGTCTTGTCTAGATGATCCTGCAGTGCTTCTTTAACCAGTGCCTCCATTCCCCTGAGTCCAAGGAAGCTCTCATAATTATGGCTAAGGGTTTGCTTACTTCCTTTGCTGCCTCCTTTAATATGACTGGATAGATTCCATCCACCCCAGGTGCCTTTCTTGTATTTATCTTCAACAATTTCTCCTCCACTTTACTCTCAGTTATTACAAGATTCTCTAGCTTTCTGCCAGAGTTGAATACACCTCTGGCATTCCCCTCGCTGAATAACTCGTGTGAATGTCGATGCAAAATATTCATTCAATTTGTTAGCTACCTGAGCAGGATCATCAACAGTTGACCCATCGATATCAAGTGGACCAATCTGATTCATCCCCTTCCTTCTAGAGTTTACATAAGTAAAGAACTCTTTGCTGTTTTTCTTTGCATCCCTTGCCAAAGATTTCTCGTAATCTGCCTTCGCCTGCCTAACCTCCTTTGTAACTTGGTTACAGATCAACTTGTATCTATCATAGGCTTTCTATCAACTGTGCTACACACGAGGGCATGGTATATGGATAGCTAATGTAATATATATATATGAGAAGAAAAAAAATAAATAAATACCACATTTTTTGGTCCGATTTTAATGAAATTTGGGGTAACCTGACAAATTGTTCTAAAAGAATCAAATATAAATTTTCAGAAAAATCCATCTACTGGTTATTGAGTTATTACATGCAGATGGACAAATAAATAATTATTGCCTGATATCTATTGTTCTGATTTTAATGAAATTTGGAACTGCTCAACAAATTTTCTTAAATGAATAAAATATAAACTTTTATGAAAATCGATCCACTGGGACTTGAGTTATTACATGTGAGGGACGTGATAAAGACAACAGGTGCTCTTTGCATATATGCTAATGCCTAAATCAGTGGTTTTCAACCGGGGTGCCACAACAACATTCCAGGAGTGCCATATAATTTTGGTTTAAGTTACTTAAACATTTTTTTATTTATATATTTATTTCATTATAAAAAGGTACATTCTTATCTTACCTACCTACCTATCTAGCATTTTCTAATTTGCTTACCACTATAAAAACTAACAAGAGGTAAAGACTATACAAAATACTGAGGAAGAAATCAGAGTATATCTCTCCAATATTCCACCTAATATCAACAAGATCTGCGACTCACACCAGGCACAAATATCTCATGGAACAGTTACATAAACCAAGTGCTTAAATGCCTTCCATTGTTGTTATTTGGTTTTTTTTTTAGGAGCATTAGCAACTAAGGCCATATTGCTCTGGGAATATGCAGTGGTCATTCCCTGACCTTTCCGCATCCTCCATATTTGATGGCGATGGGCTCGAACCCCGGTATAATCAAGAAGCGCGTGCTACGCACTGCTGCTCCTTCCCACCTGGCTACGGAGGCGCCACTTTCCACTGTAAGGTATCTTTTAATTTTGTGGTGATCTATAATTGATGTTTATTTAGTACCTCTATATAAAGAATAAAATTATTATATAAGTATAATTTGTGTTATGAATTGTAATTTTATTTATATTATTATTATAATAACTAATAAAATTTTAAAAAATATTTTATATATACAGTGGCGGACAAAAAAACTGCATCACTTTTTTTGCAAATAATGTGTTTTGCACTGCATTGTGAGTTGCAGAAATGTCTTCCCAAAGGGTAAAATGCGTAATTAATGGAAACATGAGAAATCATGCAAATAGCAATCATGACAACCAAATATACATTTTATTGCATTTATGTGTACAAACTGAAATGACAAGTTAACGTAATAGCATTACGTTAACTTGTCATTACCGTACGTAATGTACGGCAAATCAACAAAATAAGTCCTCAATATTTTGTTGTTCCTCCTCGAGCTGCAATTACAGCCTTGCAATGATAGAGTTAATCAACTTCTGGATATACAGTCGCCCAAATTCGTGCTACCACATCCTTACAATGCTCTCCTGCAGCCAAATCTTACTTGATGGCTTCTTCTGAGCAATTTTAGATGACATTATGTACCAGCAATTTTCAATAGGGTTCAAATCTACTGGTCCTGTTGTTGGGCCAGTCCAACACTGTAATGCCAGCATTTCTGAGGTATGACTGCACCTTAAGGGAGAAAAACAAGGGAAAACATTGGTGTATGTTTTAAGCCTTGTGAGACAAGAAGACAAAAAAAAAAAAAAAGATAAAGTGCAGTCATTATCAACCCACTGCAGGATGCAAGCCTCCTCAACAATTCATGCTGAGGGAAATGGACATAATCTGCCACGCTGGTCCAGTGCAGGTTGGCAGATCGACCGTATTCAGCAGTCAGGGGCTTGAACCCCGGTCTACTCAAGGAGCGTTGTGCTACTGCACTCCCGCTCCTGGCCACTCGGCTACAGAGGCCTTGAGGCCAAGAAGACAAATTCATCATTAAATATAAATAGCATAAAACTTACCAATTTTGCCGTGTGGCAAGGTGCTGAGTCCTGTTGAAAAATGCAGTTTTGGACTTCTGTGTGGTGATCCCTAATAACGAGTTTCGGGCACTCCTCCAAGATAGCAGTGTAAGTTTCTGCATTCACTGTTCCATTAATAAACTTAATTCGCCCCACCCATTTGCTTGTTATGCATCCCCTGACTGGCGGGGAACTTTACAGTCAGTGATATGCAGTCAGGATGATATGCCTCCGATTTTCGTCTTCTGACATATCGCTTCCCATCCGAGCAGGTTGAATTTCCATTCGTCAGAAAAGATGACGGTGTTCCATTGCTCTTTTGTCCATGAAACATACGTTTTAGCCCAAGCAAGTTGCTTCTTCCTCATTTGTTGGGTCAACAAAGGCTGCTTCTTGGGCCGATAGACATACAGACCACATTCCGAAAGCCGTCTTTGGATAGTTTTTGCACTTGTTTCAACACCAGAGGCCATCTCAAAGTCCAGTTTTAGATCAGGAGCACTAGCATGGCGATTACAAAGGCATAGACGTTTCAAATATCGATCTTGAGAAGGCGTAGTCACTCTCTTACGGCCTGATCCAGGTCTTTTTTTCACATCACCGGTTTCATGCTTTAATTTCAGCACCCGGGATATTGTTGACTGGTGGCAGCCTATTTTATCAGCGATAGCACGCGTAGAAAGCTCTTCCTGGGACAGAGCAACAGCTACACTTTTTTTCTTGGTGTCAATTGAACATATGGAGCCATGCTTACACCTCCGCAAAACAGGATATTAATGAGTGTGTATACCCTTTCAACGCCGTATTTATAGAAACGGTTGATTCAATACCTTGCAATTACTGTCTGATGCAATAGAAGCGTTATCTGATGCAATACCTTTGCTTTGTGACAAATAAAATGACTGTAAGCAAACAATATCTTATACGTTTCACTACAAATGTTACTTTTTTTAAGGTGATGCAGTTTTATATATATATATATATATAACTGCATCTAAATATAATCTAAAATTAAATAGAGAGATAAAAATCAAAATATATTAAAAATAAGAAAAAATAGTATATAATATATATATATATACAGAGGGAGAGAATCGGATCTAACAGGCAGAAAATTGAGTAGGGGTTCCACAAAATAAAATAAATTATTTAAGGGTAATACCATTATTAAAAAAAAAAAAAAAAAAGGTTGAAAACCACTCGCCTAAATAACAATAATGACAGATTTCTGTTTGTCTAATTTCAATGAAATTTAGAATGGCTAGCCAAATCTTTCTAAAAGGCTGAAATATACAATCTCATGAAAAACCTGGCATTGAGAGTCGAGTTATTACATGCAGACAGATGGACATGGCGAAGACAATAGGCGCTTATCATATACTGTACATGTATATGCGAAAAGGGTACTATTCGTCCGGCGCGACCCTAGGATTTTTGACACTAGTAGGCAGAAATGTATTCGGGGCCCTTGAGATACTTTTATTAAATATTATTATAATAAAAATTTTGGTTCCAGACTTTATGGACACCCTCTACATTTCAGTGATAGTACACCGAAGCTATGATTTTTATTGAGAATTTCAATTTATAATTGAAATTCATGCCAAAGCATGCATTTTTTAATCCAAACAACTAACATGGTTACGGTAATTATTTTCGGCTGTGTTCATTTATTGTGCAGACTCATAGATTCATCAAACATGGAGATGAACTAGGTTTCGGAGAAGGCGAGAAGAATCCAAGTCTTTTAACTCCCTTTACTTATGGTCCAGAAGAGTCCATTAGAGTGTTGTATAGCAATTAACAAGAATACATAAAATACTAAATATCTGCTTTAATGGGCGCAACGCACTTTTGACACCATTCGTTATTTTAATTATATTCTTATAATTTAGTTGGGTGGTTTTTTTTTTTTTTTTTTTTTTTTTCATTTAAAATTCTCTAATCCAACGAATGCGGACGAACAGCACATGTGGAACGCATAGGAAAATATAAAGCACGTGGCCACCCATAAAAATTTTACTGTGCTATATAAAATAGAAAAAGCATTTAGTTTTATTTGAAGGCAGATTAAATGGTCTGTCAGCCATATCTAGTGGCGAAATTTGTAATGTAACTGTGCGTAAAATTATGCAACAACAAAGTCCTTTCTTTATTCTGGTTCCAAAAAGGTTCTATAATACTTGCCATTCTGTTGAAAGAATATTTTGGTCAGCGCATTATGTCAAAGAGATTATGACCACAGTGTTCCCACGACCTATGGATTATTATTTTTGTGGGGAACTTTAAAATAAAGTATATAGCAATAATCCAAAACTGTTAGAGAAACTTATATAGAAATGAAGTGGAAATAGCGCGCAACATTTCTAGCACTTGTTGGTATTAATGTACACTTGTATAAAAGGGTTATTACTAAATAAGACATTTAAAATTTTTAAATTTGAATTATTGTAACTCCTGCGCATATGATTTCATGATATAACTCTATATACAACCATATGGACTCAGATAAGTTCGCTTTCCAGTAGTAAAAACCACAAAGTGACTACAAATATAAAAAAAAAAAAAAAAAAAAGAAGAAGAAGAAATCGAAATGCATCAAATGTACACAAAAATCAACTCACTTTATGGATTAGTCATCGCATCTACAGATATTACTGTGGTGCTTCTCTCTTTTAAGTAATTATCTGTAAACATTTTGCAATTATTCGATACGATGTGGAAAACCAACTTTATTTTGCATGTTAATATACAATATTTGTTTAAATAATTTATTTACATTAAATCAAATCAGTACAATTTAATTAATATTTAAAAGGTGTTTGATAAATTACATTTGATATTTTTTCTCAGACTCAAATGGAGTCTAGCTTTTAGACAGTGCCATTTCTAGATTAAGAAAACCCAGGTACAAGAATTAACGTTGGGCTACCCAATCCTCTTTTCCAGGATTGAGGGATCCCCTTTGTTTGGATTTTCAACCAAGGACCCAGGTGCCTTACACTCCGTGCATCCCCTAGAGATCACCCCTGCTTTTAGAACTGCATCTAGTCCCAGAAAAGTTCGCACTTAAGCATTTAATTATACCCTATGAAATATTTTCCATTTTTAAAAAATAGTATTATTTATACCTATTTGAGGTTATTATTATATTCTAACGTTATATGGAAGCATGCCATTATATGGAATGATTTCTTACAATATGGAATTTTTAAAATAAACTGTAAAAACACCATAAATTTGATTTTACCATTAAGTTTCCTGGAATGTGAAAGTGTTCCATCTATTCGTATTTTCCTGTTTACTCATTAATAGGGAAGTTAACTGTTGTGAACCCAGTGTGCTTACCCACCACATAAACGCCGGTTGTAATTAACGTGAGGTCATGTTCTTTTCCTGGTATTTTGTCTATTAACGTCCGCATCGCGGATAAATATAAGCAGGAACTCAGCAGAGAAGAAATATGAAATACCAAATACCCCTGAGTTAAAAGCATGTATAATTAGTGGGAAAATTTTTGGAAAGCCTTGAAGGAAACCTAGGAGAAAAGGCAAAGGAAACGGTAACTTTTGTAGTATACATATACTCTCAATGGGTAGCCATGTTCATTAGGCTATGTCAGAAATTTTTTTCACACCAATAATAGCTCTCTGCTTGTAAAAATCAGCTGTTTTCCTTTGTCGGAAGGACTACCACTACCTCCTGTAGAGAAAATAATTTTATCTCAGCATGTAGGGGCAAGCAGTTCCTTGTTAATATGTTAACCTTGAAAAGAAGACCAAATGCTCATCAACTGTGTTAATAGGACATGATGCCGTTAGGCGACATGTTTCGGCTACTGTAATTTTTTGCTTCGATGAGCTTTCATCTTCACATTCTTTATTATTATTAATTTTTTTTCTTATGGAACCTTTAAAGTAAAGTATACTAATTACACACCTTCATTGATTAACAGTACCGGATAGCAAACTATAAAAGGGAAGAGGTGGGAGTTGAGGGAAATAAGTGTTTTACGAATCCTTCGATAGGCATTACAATTTTTCGGACGACATTAGAATCTTCGAACGGCATATTCTGCCAACGTAAGTGGATTTTACTTTTCCTTAACTTTATAAATGTCAAAAATTATTAACAGTTAACGAAAACAAATGCTTGCATTACTTTATTCAGTGCATGTCTCATATTAATTCAAAAACGCAACACCTATTAATTTAGTGATCTTGGTACTCAATAGCTTTCAAAAACAATATAATTTTTTTACGTTAGTATTTTTTATGTAAAAAAAAACTTTTTTATACGTTATTAATTAATGGAACGAACTGAAATTTTCAAAATGAGCGTTTTATCCTTTTCTCTATAAAATCTTCGTCTGCTTGACTTTCCTCTAAAACGAATATTTTATCCTTTTTTTTTTTCTGTAAAATTTCTTCATCACTCCATTCACCAATGACATGGTCTTTGTAAATTCTCAATAAATTCTCAAATTGATGGAATTATAACCATCAAGCATTTTGATTTTAACCTATCCACAGAACCGGCGTGTACAGTAGTCGAAGCCAACCAATACCATGGTTGGCTGGTATTTACACAGATAATTATCGTCGAATATATTTTATTTAATATAGAATTTTCAAAACGTTTCAGTAATATTACACTTTTTATCAATACTTTTGTTTGCATTTTTAATTATTTCCATAACACCCTGAATATATTTTATTATAATATTGCCTTAAAACGCACAAATCAATTGCTTTCATTTTGAATGCGCACATTACGAATCACATTTAGATCAGTGTTCGATGGGCTTGCAATAATTCCTGTCGAAAAGATATTTAAATCTGGAAGAAGTTACGAAACATTTTGCAGTACTAAAAACTAGGAAAGCGTAGTTTTTTTTTATGGACCTTCAATTTATTTTTTGTTTAATATATCATATTTAATTATCGAAATTAAAGTTGTTGTTACAGTTATACGTACTATATTATATTATATTATATTATATTCATTGTGAAGAAATGTCTCTGAAAGTTGAAGCCCTCATCCCACGTCGAACCGAGGTTGGTGTGAGACTCGCTTTCTTTATCCGTGATTCGTTATAATAGGCGCTGATGTCATTCTTCGTTTTCTTTTTAGAAAAAGTGATTTGGGCTAATCTGATATATTAAGCTCCAGACAGGCTAAGCATCTTTAATTAAGGTGGGCCTCGCTGATTTAAGAGATAAGTCTGTGCAGGGGTCTTTAGATGTTATATACAATTTGAGATTGTCCACATATGATATAAAAATCACCATTCTTTGAAAGAATAGGTTCAAGGGCAGCAACGAATAGCAAATCGGACACGATTCCCCTTGCAGATGCTCCCCGCGCTATAATGCACACTTTATGGAAAGATTTGGAGTGATGATCAGTTGTCTGGCCGTCAGAACCAGATTGATAATTTTTAACAGCATTTCTGTATACCAAAATAACAGCATTTCTGCATACCAAAATAGTTTTCTGGAATCTATATGACAGCAAGGGTTGAGTTTCTTATCATAAGCAGAGGATATATCAAAAAAGATAACGTCCTGTTGAGATTTCCTGTTAAGAGTTGTTTGCATTTTAAACAGGGTGCCCAGTAGGTTAGTGTAAGTAGACCTGCTGGGGATCACTCTATGAAAACGTTTAGATCTGTGAGAGAAGCATTGGTTAATAAGTGCGTTTAAGATGGTTTTCTCAAAGACTTTAAACAGAAAGCAGTACTGGCATAGGCCTAAAGTCATTGGGTTGTTTCTTCTTTTCATATTAGTTGGACCCTGTAGTGATTCTGCATTGTCGGGAATGTCGAGGATTTTAAGATCTAAATAAAGATTGAGACTCAACGATGATGTTACACACTTTGACTATGAATAGAGAAAAGCCATCAGAACCTAAAGCAGATTTACTGGGATGTCTGTTGTTGGTATTTATATTGTGTTCTTTTGTTATAGGATATAGCTGAAAGAATCTGCCTGGGTTGGACAATGACGTCGTTTAGGTTTGGTGTTCTTGGGTCTGATGGCACTTGGTTGAAAATCAAACGTACCCATTCCCAAAATACCTTTTCTTCCATGTGAAAATCCTTGTTATATTTGGATGTTATTCTTCTGGGTTTATTTTTTTTCAGTTATTATACTTTTTTCTATTTTCGGAATGCTTTTTTTTTTTTTTTGTTTGAATGCTTTTCTGTGAATTAAGACTTCCCAGAGATTTTTATTTGCTTGGCAGCTCTTGGGTGGCAATTTTGGCAATCTCGTTTATTGACTAGGTCCATTGATTCATGTTATAAAATCCTTCCTTCAATGAATCGTGAAAGGGCTATTTTTGAGTTGAAACTTGAAGAAGCATATTGTTTTGGTCATCACTTTTTCATTATCTAATTCTTCATTTGCGTTTGAGTCGTAGAACTCGAACGCGATCTGAAAGAGTAATCAGATGAAAAGCTGTGATGTTCTTGGGTCAGAATGAGATGTGGGAGATTGTGGAATAAGAGATCCAGCATCTTATTTTCCCTGATAGGAAGTGTGATCTGTTGGACCAATCCATTGGCTGCCATCCAGGCTAGATGTTCACTCCGTGAATCTTCTGAACGGTCGGGGAAGGTGGGCGGTAGATATATGACAGATTTCGAGTTGTATGGGATCCTTTCTGAATATGGCGCGTAGCACCTCAAAGCTGTTATTATTATTATAAAACATTTTCTCCTTTATGGGTTTTTTTCCGCCTCGTGACGAGTACTGGCATGGTGAATGAGGCATGGTGAATGAGGGCTATGTCTGGTACGTTGTGCGGAATCGTCATGTCCATTATTATGGCACGGTCCCAGTATAGTCTGTGAGTAGAGGTCTCTAGTATGGCCTTAGGCTTATACTTGTAATATGGTAAACTTTCTTTGGTCAGCTGGTATTTTTGCGCTAGTTTCTGATGTATTATCCTGGCGACCTCATCGTGTCTGTGAGTGTACTCCGTCTGGGTAATCACCCTGCATCCTGCGGTGATGTACCGGATTATTTCTGGGGGCAGGTGGCATTGACGACATATGTAATCTGTTACCCCGGGGTTCTTGGCGATGTATTTCCTGTAGTTCCTGGTGTTGATTACCTGATCTTGGATGGAGAGCATGAATCCTTCGGTCTCCGGGAAGAGCTTTCCTTTCATGAGCCAAGCGTTGGAAGCCATCTTATCTATGTAGTCTTGATGGAGATCATTATAGTGTCTGCCATGGAGTGTAGGGCCGGATTTAAACTTGTTGTGGCACTAAGCTATAACGTGCAAGAGGCCCTTCTCTCTTACAGTTCACCTGTGACAATATTAAAAAAGGATTTTTTAAAATTGAGCAAGGCCCCTTGTAATGTGAGGCCCTAAGCTGTAGCTTGTTTAGCTTATATGTAAATCTGGCCCTGATGGAGTGTCTTCTTCGCCTATCTTTCTGTCTTTGTTTCTTCTGTCTGTACGAGTGTGATCGCTATGTTGAGGATGAGTGTTGTGTGACATTTGTCTATCTTTCTTATATATTATCTATATTATCATTATTATTGCTCTTATATTATTTTTCTCTGACTGGGGATTTCATCCCGTGACGAGTATTACTACCAATTACACAGGGTGATTGTTATGTCTTGTGTTACTGTTGGTCGAGGAACTCTGACTGTCCTACAGGTGTTCAGGATTGCGACTTTCTGGAGTTCCTTGTAGGTGTTCTCTGGGAGACCTATTGCTGCTAGGCTGTTATGCAGTGTCTTTGGCACTATACTGGTGGTTGACATGATGATCGTTACTTGTTGCATATGCCATATCTCTTTGACCTCATTATTATTATTGCTCATATTAATTCTCCCTTATTGGGGGTTCCACCTCGTGACGGGTATTGCTGCCAAGTACACAGGGTGGTTGTTGTAATTATTATTATTTTTAGGAGTAGTAGTTGCAAATTATACAAGAAAGCAAGCTTATACAACATCAGCCAAAAAAAAGGCAAATCTTCCCATTTCACCTATCAGTTCCCTCCAGTAGTTTTAGTTCTTCCTTGAATTTATTCAAACGATCCACCTCCACAACACCACATGGGAGTAAGACAGTATGTCTCCTTGATTGGCTAAATATCTACCTCTTCCACTCCGCCTGCATGAAATGATACTTCCTATCAATGGTGTTTAACCTGTCGTGCGCCATTTTTTTTGTGTATTTTCTCGTGTAGAGGTTTAAATGTATGTATATAAATCAAAATTTTAAGAAGAAATTATCATCAGAGAACCTAAACTTTTAATATATATCGAATAATATCATTCTATATATCATTCTTTCTCAATTTGGATTTATGTCCTCTCATGTGTGTAGTCTGAGCAAGAGGAAGAATTCCATCAGCATTCAGCTACTCAATCCTTTCAAAGCCTCAATCTGATTAAGCCCACGTTTATCAGATGCCTATTGTTTTATTTCTGTGGATTGGGGTGAAAAATAAAGTATGCGGTAACAGCTGAAAATATCAAATAGCAGAATTGGGAATAGGTTGCAGTATAACGCATATTTAGTGTGAACGTTAATGGTGAACAATGATGGTGCGTTGCTTACACATCTCTTGGCTAAATTTGATTTAACCAAGAGATGTGTAAGCCAAAATTTTGATGTTGCAACTGAAATGTTTCATGTTATACTCGATTTTATTTTCGTCCCCTATAATGTGCTCTCGCTGTTAGTAGAATGGATACGATCACAGCCTTTCCGCAGCGTGTGGAAAAGGCCGGGGTTCGAATTCTGCCTTGACGTTACAAACTCTTATCGGCTTTTTTCACAATGTAGGCAAATTATTTGGTCACGGGGGAGGGTTGCATGGCGTTATCTCTCGTAAAGTCAGATTTTTTTTTTCCAGAAAACGGGCAAACCGACCAAAAAATACATGCTATTACACACACAATATTGATACTCCCTAGCCTTATTTGTTTTGATGCTTAACACATACAGGCACACGCGCGCCATTACAATGCGATGTTGAACCAGATTGGTCTCACTGAAAGGTTTAATGGATCCTAATAAAAGTATTAATATCATTAACCAATTCCGAAATACAAAACCACTACACTACATATTCTATAATGGCGCAGGTTTAGTAGTCCGGAATGAAATACAACCAATAATCCTGTCGACACCGACCAGGTAGAAAATGACTTAAAAACGAAGGAAAATGACAACTCCCAGTGAGAGACAATGCGTCTCTTTGCAGGTCCAGAGTTTCCAAAAATGAGAGAAGAGAACGAATGGAAGAACATTTTTCAGAAGTGAAAACTCCGGAACGCCAGTAAGACAGTATGTCTCCTTGATTGGCTAAATATCTACCTCTTCCACTCCGCCTGCATGGAATAATACTTCCTATCAGTGGCGTACCTGTCGTGCGCCATTTTTTTTTTTTTTTTTTTTTTTGTGTATTTTCTCGTGTAGAGGTTTAAATGTATGTATATAAATAAAAATTTTAAGAAGAAATTATCAGAGAACCTAAACTTTTAATATATATCGAATGATATCAATAATTCTTAGTCTCCACATATCGAAAACTTTACACAAGTTTTCGCTATGTGGAGACGAGAATCTTATTCCATTCTGCCCAAGAGTTGTGATAGTTCTGTGCAGATGCCTTGCTTGTTCTGGCTGTCGATTATTGTTCCAAAACGTCCCAGAGCTCTTCAACTGGCTTCAGATCTGAAGCCAGTTGAACAGTTTTGAGCTCTGTCTGGAAGTTGCAAGTTTACCACATTATTCTTCCCAAATCGCCATTGCACTGACTCACTCTTCTTTGTTTATTTTTATTTATTTATTTATTATTATTATTTTTTTGTTATTACGGGTTTTTTTTTTTTTTTTGTATTGACTCTGCTTTGTTATATTTGTGACTGACACGGAGCTTTGTTATGCTCATACATGTACGGTCGGTCCCTCTTCAAATAATTGTTACAATGCAAGTAAAGCAGAATTGTTCTGAATATTTTCATATACAGCTACATTGATGGTTTCGCCTATGGCAACCAGTGGAAAAGTCCAATTACATAAAATAGATCAGTACCATTAATCCACAGAACTTTACTTTAGTGCAAGAAATATCGGGTGTAACCATACCTTGGGCATACAATTCTTTCACTGCGGTAATATCCAATGCTCCCGTTCACTAGGCTAGGACAGGCGAACATGCGCTGCTGGAAAACAGCTTCAGTTAACGAGCACCTAAGTGACCATGGAAATCTGGTATTTTTCTGATGGTTGTTGGTCTTACATTTATCCCAATTCTGTCAATTGTCTCTCTCAAGTAGGCTCGTTAAAGGGTGCCTTTGCGATTCCTCTCACCAACCTTTGTTTCAGCTATCGATATGCGCTGAGGGATCGTAGAAGACGAACGGGGCGATCGCCCTCCCCTACAGCCGGAGCAAATTCAAACAAATGGATGTGTATTTTGTGATATTAATTCATTAATTCAATTGCTGTCAGTCACATATATTATCATCGTTACCCCCCCCCCCCCCCCGCCTAGAAAAAGTCTGGATCCTACCCTGCTTGTTTGCATTACTCTGTCTTACATTGGCGTAAAGCGTTTCCAACAGTTTATTTTGGATATCCCATTCTTTTTCAGCTACTTGGCGAGTGGCCGTGACCACCGTGCGACCTACTCTCGCGCCTCTTGTAGTCCTCTCGGTAGCACAGTGGTTTTAGTATTAGTATTAGTATTAGTATTAGTAACGGCCGCATGGTGCAAGAAAGCCTATGGCTTATGCTGCACCAGCCAAAAAAAAAAAAAAAAAAAAAAAAAATCCGAACAAAACAATGATAAAAACAAAAAAAAATCCGAACAAAACAATGATAAAAACAAAAAAAAAAAAAAATAATAATAAATAAATAACTAAATAATAATAATTAATAAATAAAAAAAATAAAATAAAAAGGAAATTAAACCTATCATCCTATGTGCTTCCCTTACCCGAAAGTACTATCCAGATGACCTTTGAATTTCCCCAAACTGTCGGCCTCTACCACCCATGAAGGCAACTTATTCCAGTAATTTATAACTCGCTGGCTAAAATAGAACTTCCTGCAATCCAATCTAAACATTTCCCCCCGTAACTTGAATTTATGTCCCCTAGTTCTAGCATCATTTATAATCTTTAAAATTTTGTCCTCATTCATTTTACTGATGCCTCTCAGAGCCTTAAACACCTCAATCAAATCTCCTCTAAGGTGTCTAGTTTCCAAACTCTGCAACCCACATATTCGAAGTCTTTCTTCATAAGGACGCCCTTTTGCCGATCTCACCAGGCGAGTTACCCTTCTTTGCACCCTTTCAAGAAGCTCAATGTCTTTCTTCAGGTGCGGTCTCCATACTTGAACACAGTATTCCAAGTGTGGTCTAACATAAGCCTTATATAATGGGATTATCACGTCCCTATCTCTACTTGCAAAAGTTCGATAGATCATCGATAGGACACCATGGGCCTTCCTTGCAACCTGTTTACAATGCTCAGAGAATTTCATGTCTGACCGTATCGTAACACCCAAGTCCCTTTCCTCCAGTACTGGCTTTAGTTGAACTCCACCAAGTGAATAAGTTTTTTTGGGATTACTGTTTCCCAGGTGTAATACCTTACACTTTGTTGGATTAAAGCACAGCTGCCATTTTTCTGACCATTCCTGAAGTCTATCTAGGTCTCTCTGAAGAAGCTCAGCTTGACAGTGATCATTAACTACTCTCCCAATTTTAATATCATCTGCAAATTTAGACATCACGCCCTCTATCCCTTCATCAATGTCGTTTATGAAAATTAAAAACAACAGTGGTCCTAATACTGATCCTTGGGGAACCCCACTTCTTACATCAACCCAATCTGAGGAATAGCCATTTATCACAACCCTCTGCCTCCTGCCCTGAAGCCATCCTTCTATCCATCTAAGGATTTTCCCAGTGATTCCAACCTGTTCCAGCTTATAAAGCAACCGCTCATGTGGGACTGAGTCAAAAGCTTTGCTGAAATCTAAATAAACAATGTCGAAATTATTCCCTAAATCCAGCTCGTGAGTGACCCTTTCGAAATAGCGAACCAGATTTGTTAAACATGATTTTCCCTTTACGAAACCATGCTGAGTATCCTTGAGAATTTCAATTCGATCCAAATGATCCTGAATTCCACCCTTGATCATTGCCTCCATGATTTTCCCTACTACTGAAGTCAGACTGACAGGTCGATAATTTCCAACTTCACTTTTAGAGCCACCCTTATGTATGGGAGATACATTTGCACTTTTCCAATCCAAGGGAATCTCCCCAGAGTCTAATGATGCTCGCATAATTAGCCTCAATGGTTCAATGCACTCGCTTGCTGCCTCTCTTAAGATTATAGGGTATATTCCATCAACTCCAGGAGCCTTACTGGTCTGTAGGCTCGAAAGTTTTTTCATTAAATAATCTTTCGAAATTTCAATATCATTAATTACATATTTTTTAACTTCGCTCCCACAATTTCCCTTTGCCACAAAAGGCTTTTCATTTGTAAATATTGATGCAAAATAACTGTTGAGTTCATCTGCAACGGCAGCTGGTGTATTTATTACTATCCCCTTTCCCTTACATAAAGGTCCGATCTGGTTTGTCCTGCTCTTCTTGGCATTTATATATGTGAAGAATTCTTTATCCCCCCTCTTTGCTCTGTTTGCTAGTGATTTCTCATAAACTGCCTTTGCCTGTCGAACCTTTTCTGTGGTTCTATTACACATCACCTTGTAGCTGTTATAGGCTTCAGTACTTTTTATTGTTCTGTAACCTTTCCATGCCACCTTTTTCTGCTCAAGTAATGCGGCAACTTCACTAGTCATCCAACTTGGAACCCTCCTCGTGGAGTATTTTTTTAATGGTATATACGCATTCAAGGCATCTGTGATTAATGTTTTAAAAGCGTACCACAGTTCAATTGTATTCATTCTCTGCGCGATATCTACCCAGTTAATAGAGGCCATGTAGTACCTTAAGGCATCGTAATTTCCTTTTCTGAAATTAAAACCCATTCCTTTGCCTTTTACTTCTGCTACCTCTCTCGTCATCATCCACCGTAGAACTCCGTGATCACTTCCTGCTACTGGTTCCTCTACTCTCAGCCCTGTTATGTCATCTGATTCATGTGTGATGATGAGGTCTAAGATATTCTTTTCTCTAGTATTTTCCCTGACATGTTGATACAAATAACAGTCATCTAGTTGATTTAAAAATTTTGTTCCCCATGTCGAGTTTCCTTCCCATTTACTCCAATCAATTAGAGGCAGATTGAAATCACCCATAATAAGGCATTGACGCTTACTTGCCCATTCCATTTGCATGTAGAGGCTTTTGTCATAATCTTCACCCGTTTTAATCAACGCCCGCCCACACCGGGTGAAAATCTTTTTTCTTTTTCTTTTTTAATGCATATTAGTGGATGAGTTTTTTTTCTAATGCATATTACTGTTCTCGGGTAACCCTAATATGGTTTTTTTTTTTTTTTAATTTAGGGATCTAGGTTCTTTTCTCGTCTCTGTGTTCCATCACCTGTCACTAAGTGTGCATGACTTTTACAATGAGCGGTCACTTTATTAGATACATCTACCTAATAGCGAGTTGGGATCTTTTTAGCACATGTAAGTCTGTGTGTTCATGGGCCAATTTACATGTTGTGCGGGCTGAAAAACCCTACTCCTGAATTCGGCTAACTAGAGCCTCGATTCAAAAGGACTTTAGAAATTCCTCCAGTCGTCAACAGGAATCGAACCCAAACTTCTCCAAACGAGTAACAGACGGCGATTGTGCCTCGTTACCACGGAGGGCAATCTAACTGCATTTATATTTTTTAAGGACTAATGAACCACCTTACACAATGAACCTTCACTAGGTTGCAACAGTGGCGAAATTCAATTGATTGCAGATCCGCTATCAGGGGAAGATAAGGAGTCGGGGGCTCGATGGTTGGTATGGTATTGTTGGTATTGTTGAAGATTGAAGTCTCATGGGGAGGGCCTTCAACGATATAAATAAGTATAAGAGTATCTTTATAATGTGTTTTCATATCAAGGTCCACTTATTAAATATATTAATTATACTATGCTTCTAAAAGTATTCGGAGGCCTCCCCTACACTACTGAAGCAGGCCTGATCTTCCACATGCAGAGTAGGAGCTACTCTAAAAGTGTCGAGATATCAGCATTACAGATATCGGCGGCAGTATCTAATATGGATCATAGTACGGAGTTTACGGAGTGGAATCGAACCTGGTTGTTGTATGCCACAACACTCTTTTGCCGTTGTGTACTTCTGCAGTCCGTTGGAACTTTCCACAGTCAACTAGCTGACACTGTAAAAAGATGGGATGACATAAGACGGTCAAGAAAAATGAAGCCCAGACCCCTCCCACACATGTTGGACAACATCTTTGAGATAAACTCGAACGTCGGATCGGGGAACGGCCAGCACGTTTCTTTTCAACTGCAGAGCTAAAGACTGCTTTGAATGGAGAGTAAAATATCAGCTACCAACTACCATAAATTGTCAAATATATTTACAGATAACCACATCACTCTTTAAAGCTAAAGAGACGGATTCGTGCGTTATTAATCCCTGAATTAATTAATGTTTTATCAGATATATTTTGGTAAGGAGTACTACTGAGAAAATACTTGAGAATACCGAGTTATTATTAATATAATAATTAATATAATATACATATATACTATGCTGTAATTTAGCATAGTATATATGCATATTATACTATGCTAAATTACAGTCAGAACTAGGCGCTAAAAATTCAGAACAATATTACACTGCAACACGACATTTAAAAGATGTAAAGACTTAAGCGCCTGGATGGAAGCAGAAAAATGCTGCCCCTCATTGCATGAAAAGTTCGTAGTAATACTACCATTTGTCGCCCCTGGGAGCCGGGGCTCTGGGTGCGGTAGCTTCCATGATAACACTGCTCTGAGCATGGTAACTTACAAGATTTCTTTCAAATGTTTGAACATTTAACTTATAACCAATTTCATTAATAGTTACATATTTCTGAATTAAATAATTCTTTAACTATATATAACAGTACATTCATATAAACCATCCTAATAATCAAATTATATATAGTCCTGTAATATTTCACTAATCTTTTCAAGACTTTTTTTGTTCTATTCACAGGGAAGGGAATACGCACAAATTCATTTATAACTTTAGGGATTCGGTAATAACAGGCATAATCGAATGAAATAATCTAATGAATAAATAAATACATTTTCTGTTTATACTCCGAGAAAACCGCACGGTCAGAGGAGTTCACAAGACTACAAGGAACAGCACCATATTTAGTAGTCATGCGAACTCGAACCACGAGTAAAAGACGTAAAGACCCAAAGCACGTATACTTATGCACTCTTGCGCTCGACCACTGGAATACCAAATGATATAATCGAATGATTTTCCATAGCAGAATGATTTGTCATAATGCGAATGATGTAAGTGTAATCGAAATAATCCAATAATTTTCCATTAATGTTTTGCCATAATCAAATGATTTGCCACAATCAAACGATTTTCCATAATCGAATAAATCGTATCGTATGAATGATATGAATATAATCGATTACGCTAATCAATAGTTCGCGGCATCGAAATTCTCTGCATTAAACAACGTCCAGGTGCATGCTCTAGGGTTTCCTTAGTAGGTCTGCAAAGTTGCATCACCTCATACCTAAGACGTTGACGCAGACATATGAAAGTTTTATTTGTAATTTTTGTCTTTTTCTTTTCTGAGATATGGTTGAGATATTTTTGTCTCAGGAGGAAATAAAATTCCATTTGTAAAGCAGTAATGGCTTTTAGCACACAAAATGGGAAGTAATTGTCCAATTGCCAGGGTCTGCTAATTAAAGAAACTAATTTTAAGTTATGCCTGATACACTTAAGGAATTTTCTATTAATTTATTCAGTCACTAACAATACAGCTTACCGGACATAAGAATTTTGGATTTTGTTAACAAATTGCGTGGTAAAATCATCAGAGATTTGGACAGCATATCTCTGAAGAAAATCAAATTTAAATTCAGTATTAATACGAAGAATTTATGAAGATGAGAAGTTTTAAACCCGATACATGTATGAATGAGTTCGCTGAAATAATTAAATGATGGCGTTGGATTTGTCAAATGCTACAACTCCTGTTTTAATAAATCAAATGCAAAAAATTTAACAAAGAAAAATTAAAGTGTATTAATGTAGAATATGTTTCTACATTAATGCACTATTCATTTCTCTACAGTATTTAATTATTAATTCTTCTATGTTATGTTTCCTTCAGTCTAGAGACAAATGGCCGCCTACAGACAGACCATTACAATTGTATTTTTCCTTTACCTTCTTCATATTGGCTTGGCATCGACCGATCTTCATCCTCATAAGAAGCTAGAACGATCTCGGCGTTCGTCTGCAAGCGTAAGACAGTACTATCCAAATTACGCAAATCCAGCAAATCCAGTGTCTGCTCTGAATAATCTTGTACAGCCTATATTGTTGATGGTAGGTCTGTCCTCTTTCGTCGTCATGCTACCAAGGGTGATCCAAAGGATTATGGGCAATGTTGGTGCAAATATGGGAGCAGGAGGATTTGCAGGAGCAGCTGGAAGGAGAAAACGATTTGTAGACGACGACCTGTTGGCTGTTTTGGCAGAAACTATTCTAGAATCACTGGATAAAGTGCAAAAATCGCTAGAGAAACATCAAGAGGGTCATTAAAAGAGAAAAATGGCTATTGAAGGTAAGATATGAAAATTCTCTGAAGTCCATACATAAAAGAAGAAGAAATAAAAACAAATTCTTAGATTTTCTTCCCCTCTATCTATTTATACTGATGGGAAGTTTTATATCTATTAATTTTCATTTTCTGCGTTTTGGAAGTATAAATTAAACGACACAATGACACACCCACGGAATAAGAACAATATTAATAAAAAAATTAGAACAAAAAATGGTAATAATGAAGAAGAAGAAATTAGAATAAATTAATAGTGAGAAAAATTATAATAAATGTAATAAATTATGTCCCATTTCCAATTTAATTATATATCTGACTCATCAATACGACTTTTAACTTAAAAATGATTTTTTGAATATTTACTATTACTATTTAATAGAAATTACTGTTCGTTACTGCTGTTTAATAGAAATTGGATTCATAACGGTTCGAATTTCCTTTTAGATATGCTTATTTTTTACTAATTTGATGAGGAATAAAAATCCTTAATGAATGCTCGTTTTATTCTTTCTATTCCTTAAAAGGTTTCTGGGAGAAGATCAGCCGATTTTCCTTGTGATGTGGAACTTTTCATGAAGAGAAATCAGTCAATTCCCAGCTATAATCCAAATTGTTATTTAAAATGCAAAAATTAGTCTGCTTGACTATTTAGTATTAAAAAAACTTATGGTAAAAATTTTAATTTAATTATAATGTAAATAATGTGTGTAAATAAATATATGTTTTTAAATAATGTTATGTTACTTATGTCTTGGCTTATTTTGTAGAATTCTATTCAGAATACACTGACGTCACGACTTCACACACTGCATCTTGAAATACAAATAAAAGTGAAAAGCAAACTTCCTCAAAGTTCCACCCACAAATGGAAGTTGGATTATTGTTGTCAATGTTGTTGCTTTGCGTGCTGTATTTTCATGAGATGGAATAAACAGGAAATGAAAACGATGCAGTGACCGAATCTTGTGAAAGTAGCCATGAATGGGAAATACAATGGATATTGGCAGTTCACGGGTAACATTCGCTAAGTACAAAACTTTTAACTCTGTAACCCTGTCACGCCCTTTATAATTTAGAATTCACTAGGTGCCCACAAGGTGGCATTTCAAGAACCCTTTGCGTCCCCAGTATACATGTACTTTGAAGACTCGGTTCTGTTCCTGTTATTTTTTTATTATAATGATATGCAGATTTAATATCAGGAAAAAAATTTGATTGTAAATAATGTTACAATGTATTATGATGTATATATTTTGATATACAAATGTAGATGATTTAGTAACAAAATAATTCTTAATACACAGATTTTCTCTACATTTTAATGTGGAAAAATCATGAATGATTTCAGTATTAAAATTAATATTTAGTAAAATATCATCTTCACTAATCATAGAACTTAAATTATTTACACGTGGTTGTGTCATGCGATTTTTATTTCATTTTTTATTCTGAGAATCAGCATTAATCGCTCGCTTTTTACAGAAAATATATATTCGAATTGATATCAACGCGTGGAAAAACTAAAAAAAAATTGTATACATGAGTATAGCATTTGTGAATGTTAATGCACTCGTTTTTCCAATGCATCTCCATTAACATTTTATTCCATCCATGATTTACCTCTAAAGTTTCGACACAATAAAAAGTTAAGGAAAATGAAAATTTGACAAACAAGTAGAATTTGAAGATTTTTGTCAACATGAGAAAACGGTGGAAAACAATAAAAATGCTGGTTTTCATAAACATCGATTTTGTATGAGATACTAGCAAGGTCCTCAGCCTTGTTAACATTCATTGTTAATTGTCACTAAACTCAGTGCCACATTTTCCATCAAGCACTGTTCCTAGGGCTTACGAAAAACCAGGAACCCGAAAATATATATAATTCAAAAAGAATTCAGCGATTTTATTCCAACAATAAAATTCTACAACCTAATTTTTAAATGCAAATTTCTAAGATAAATTATTTCTTCAACCTTTTCTGTTATCAAAATCATGAATAACGTCATCAAAGTTCGTATTCCGAGTAAGTTAGTGCTGGAATAAGGGCTGTGGAAATAACTTCAAAACCAAATTTATATAAATGCTTTCGAATATTTTTAAAAGCAAAAAAAAAAAATCAAATTTAATGCAAGGGCATTTTAACGCCTCGGAATTAAGAGTACCTAGGGCCTACCAACACCATACACTTCCTAGTTCATTTCACAAATATACGTGGTCTTAATTCTAATCTCAACGATGTCCATTTCTATTTGCAGTCTGCCAAACCCCATGTACTTTTTCTGACAGAATCTCAGTTATCGGTTGATTCAACTACTGCTCATCTCAGTTGCCCAAACTATTTGCTGCATGATTCCTTTCGTCTCAAAGGTGGTACTTGTGAATATGTCCGTTCCGATATTCCCTGTCAGAGACTTGGTAATTTGGAATCTCCTCTTTTCGATCTTCTCTGGCTTAAAATCTCTCCACCTCATTGTGTAAAATTCATCTGTTGTCTCTACCGTTCTCCCAACTCCACTAATCACTTGGAGCTCTTTGACTTCCTCTCTTTGCAACTTGACTTTCTCCAGTCTAACTTTCCTAACAGTGAGATAATTTTCCTTGGCGATTTTAATGTTCACAACTCCAGATGGCTTCCGTTTTCTAGTCACACCGGCCCAGCTGGTTGAGATGCTGAAGCTTTTCCAATTACTTTGCAGAGATTGTTCATTTACCTACAAGAATACCGGACAATCCTAACCATACAGCCAACACGCTTGATCTTTTTCTCACAAACAACCCTTCTAAGTAAACGGTCGAAGTGAGTGGTCCTTTAGGCACCTCAGATCACAACTTGGTGATTGTCTCTTCTCCAATGGAGCCTTTATCTCATGGCTATTGCCAACCTCGTATCGTTTGGCATTACAAGAATGCAAAATGGGATGACCTGCGAGATTTCTTTTATTCTTTTCCTTGGTCAGATTACTGTTTCAAAACTTCTGATGTCTCAGATCGTTTGCTCAGATCGTGTCAGTGAAATTATTCTTGTAGGAATGGAATCCTTTATCCCACATTCCACTTTAAAATCTCGTCCATTATCTAAACATTGGCTTTCCAATAAATGTGCTAACGCTATTCAAGAGAAGAACGTTGCATATCGTAATTGGCTTGTTTCCAATTCTTCAGTTTCATTTTCTTCTTACACCAAAGATCGCAACAATTGTAAAGCAGTTATTAATCAGCCAAAACTAGATTTGGAGTAGGCTAAGAGTAGAAAACCTGCTTCTTGCCCTAATGGTAGCCGAGCATTCTGGTCTCTTGCCAAAGCTATTGTCCGCAACTTTTGCCAATCTCTGTTCACACCTCTGTCAGATGGTTCAGTTGTCACTTCAGCCAAGCATAAAACTGACCTGCTAGCATTCCATTTTTTTCCAACTCATGTATTAGTGATCTTGGTAAAACACCTCCCACCATTCCCAACACTCTCCATTCAATGCCTCCTGTGGTCTTCCGTCAAAAGGCTGTCAGAAGGATTTTGACGAATATTGATGCTAAGAAAGCTCCGAGTTCTGATGGTATTTCTCCACTTGTTCTCAAGACCTGTGCTCCTGAACTTACTTCTGTTCTTTGCCGCCTTTTTTTTTCACTTTTTTATTCCAAAGGTGTTTTTCCTTCTGCTTGGAAATTTGCTCGTATTCAGCCACTTCCTAAAAAAGGGTGACAAATCCCTCCATTCCAATTATCGTCCCATTGCGATTACTTCTACTCTTTCCAAAGTAATGGAGAAATCAATTAACCGCCAACTCTTAAAACTATCTGTAAATCTTTCATCTGAACTACGATTGCTAGTATGGATTCAGTCAGTGTCGATCCACTGGTGATATTCTGGCTTATGTTACCCATTTATGGTCAAATTGAAGGGAAAAGTTCGGTGAAACACAAGCAGTTGCTCTTGACATCTCAAAGGCTTTCGATCGTGTTTGGCATAAAGGTCTTCTAAACAAGCTTCCATCTTATGGTTTGCCAACTGTTTTTTGTAATTGGTTATCCAGTTTTTGTCTCGGATCGCTCACTGAGAGTGATGATAGATGGCTCTCTGTCTTCTGACTTCTCCACTAATGCTGATGTCCCCCAAGATTCAGTTCTGTCCCCCACTATTTTCCTCTTGTATATTAATAACCTTTTTCCATTGTGCTATCATCGGCAAAACTATCTATAGTTTTGCCGATGATAGCACATTGCTTTCCATTTTGAGAAACCTGGCCCAGCTCAATCAGCTTCAACTTCTAGAATATCCGTTACCAATTCTTTAAATGCCGATCTCCAGGTAATTCTCCAGTGGGGCAAAGACAACTTAGTTGATTTCAATCCTTCTAAAACTCAGTCTTGTCTTATATCTCGCAAAAAGGATTCTTCTGCTCCTATGCTTATCTTTAGTGACACTCCGATTTCTAGGCAAAATGATATATCTCTTTTGGGGATTACCCTGACTTCTAATCTCTCTTGGCACAAGCATATTACAAATACTGCTTCCTCTGAATCTTAAAAAACTTGGTTTTCTCTTTCGCTCTCGGTGTTACTTTTCTTCCAAACAGCTGTTCATTCTGTACAAATCGCAAACCCGCCCTACCATGGAATATTGTTCCCACATCTGGGGCGGTGCCTCCAAAACGGGCGCCTCCGTAGCCAGGTGGGAAGGAGCAGCGGTGCGTACCATACGCTTCTTGATTAGACCGGGGTTCGAGCCCGTCACCACCAAATACGGAAGATGCGGAAAGGTCAGGAAATGATCACCGCATATCTCGGAGCAATATGGGCTTAGTTGCTAATGCTCCTAAAAACCAAATAAACAAACAAACAAACAAACAAACAGCCCACAAAACCTCTCTCAGGCTTCTAGATTCCATTCAGAAGAGGGCAGTTAGGTTAATTAATGACTCCTCTCTAACAAGCTCTCCAATCGCTGTCTCATAGACGTCTCACTGTTCTTCTGAATTGGCTTCTATAATTCTTGCTCTCTCTCTCTCTTTCAAAACAGTCTGAACACGTGCCGCCATCAGCCAACATCCATTTACTGTCCAACTTCAAACCCACAGAACCAACTTTTCATCTTCCTCATTTATTCATTCAACTGCCGTTTTCTGGAACAACCTTCCTTCATACGTATTTCCTGAAAATTACAGTCTACAGAAGTTCAAGTCTAATGTCAACAAATATCTTCTTTCGTCTTCTCAACCTCCAACCCAAGCACGGTACTAAGTACTATAGGTTCTAATACCTCTTGTGTTTGGGGTTTTCATAAAATAAAAAAATAAAAAAAACCTACGGCTTATGAACACGAAAAGACGGCCCTATGTACAGAGTGTACATAGAATGAACTATGTACTATGTAATGAACTATACATTCTTTGCTTCACTCTGAAGCAAAGAATGTATAGGTTACTGTAAACACCTGAAATTTGACAAATGCTGGGATTTACTAAAGCAAATTGGTAAAGTCTGATATATCAAAAAAAAAATTCAACAACAGTGGTTAAATCACTTTCCGATTTTTAAACACGGACATAGGGAAGGGATATATATCTGCTGTTCAGGGACGCTGCGACCCTATGTACCACCAGTAAGCGAAATCCAATTTGCCACCCCAAAATATTTCGATTAAAAAATAAACTAAGACGTAAATTATTATTATTAATTTATTGAAAAAGAAAAGAATTACAACATATCTCACATATAATATAATGAAACGACCAACAAATATAACAAAATAATTCTGAAATTCTGGAAATAAACTTTAAATTCTAATTCACAGTAATCGTACTCACAATAATAAAATAAAAGGAAAATTATAACGTTAAAAAATTATATAAATCTATGCTTCCTTGCTTTAAGAGATGCGAATTTATTAATTATTTCATTTATGTTTATTTGTTCCAAATGATCACTTTCAATTGAAATTATTGCCAAATTGTTGACACATTGTCGATCGTAAATAATTTTAATTTTGAAAAACTTAAAGCTTATACAGCATCAGCCAAAAAAAAAAAAAAAAAAAAAGAGGAAAAACCCATTCCCCATCCGCTCCAAAAGTATGTCCAATTCTTGCTTGAATTTATTTAAGCTATCAACTTCCATAACAATAGATGGAAGTTTGTTCCACATTAAACCACTCGCTGGCTAAACGAAAATTTCTGAACAACTGTTCTACAACTGTCTTTCCTCAATTTGAATTTATGCTCTTGCAAGTGCGTAATCTGAGCAAGAGGAAGAATCCCATCAACATTGAGCCTGCTAAACACATTCAAGCCCTTACACACCTCAATCAAATCACCTCACAGGAGCGTAGTCTCCAGAAGCTGCAATTTTCAGAACTTAAGCCCTTACTGGTAAGAGAACCCCTTTGTTCTCCTCATTTGCATAAAATTTTAATGCAACTGAAACATTTGAAAAAGTATCTGTAAAATTGTTTTTAAATTGTAACACTTCAAACGGATTAAGTAATATTGTCTTTAATATAAATTTGAAATGCACTCTAAGTTCTTCAAATAATGATAAACCATCAATATCAGACTCGTTATGATCAGTGTCACTTAATTTATTACGTAAATCTTTGCAAAGATTTAAGAAATCGTTATATTACCATTTTTTTAAATTG
The DNA here is from genome assembly GCF_048544385.1 of Mastigoproctus giganteus. Classification (NCBI taxonomy): domain Eukaryota; kingdom Metazoa; phylum Arthropoda; class Arachnida; order Uropygi; family Thelyphonidae; genus Mastigoproctus; species Mastigoproctus giganteus. The sequence continues at coordinate 53,260,662 of NC_143580.1, read as the reverse complement.
AGAAATATTATAAAATATTTTAAATATTTCTACATGTCCTTTCATATTTCTAAACATTTCAGTTAACGAGAAAATTGTTGTGTCCATAATTTGAAAGAAAAAATTTATTTTGAAATTTTGTTGCTGATCCTGAATAGCTTCCTCTCTGCGTTCATAATCGAAATGACGTCTCTTCAATCTTTTCCTTACAGTGCTTACTTTTGGAAACGAAGCGGCAATGCCAGTGTAGTAGCCATATTATTAGCCGAATAGAGAATTTTTTGGAATGCTTCCTCTGTTCTGTTTTCTTGAAAATATTCCGTGATTTCCCATTGGTAGGGATGTAAGGCAAGGATGTTCCATGTATCCCGTAATGTTTGATTTATAGGCAGAAGCACTGATGAAAGAGTTCAAAGAAGAGCAGAAAGGAGGTGTAAAAGTAGGAAAGGGGACGATAAAGACAATAAGATTTGCAGATGACTAGATATTGATTGCTAATGATGAAGAATTACAGAGCTCCTTGGAAATTTTGAACAGAACAATAAACGAGTAAAATATGAAGATTAACAGCAATAAAATCAAGGCACTGTTAATTTCAAAGTGGCCAGGAAGAAGAATCAATACAACATTAGATGGAATAATACTGGAACAGACTGACAGATACAGATACTTGGGAAGCATAATAACAGATATTGGGAAAAGCCTGGAAGAAATAAAAACAAGAATTGCAATGGGAAAGAAGCATTTAGTAATAGAAAATAACTATTCAGAAGAAATTTTAAGACGGAATTAAAAAAGCAAATGATGAAAAAATTAATATGGACTGTTGTACTATATGGTCCCGAGACATGGACACTGGGAAAGAGAAGATTAGACGCCTGGAGAGTGGAAGAGAATGGAAAGGGTGAAATGGGTGGACAGTGTGAGAATGAGTTTGTGGAAAGCAGAAGAGAGACCGTTTGTAAAGAATTAAGGAGGATACAAAATAACTTTGTAGGACATGTACTGAGAAGAGAAAACATGCTGAGGAAAGGAATTGCGGGGTAGATATGTGGGAAGAGAACTGTTGGGAGAATGAGAATTGGAATGATGGATTGGATGATAAGAGGCCTGAGGGCAGAGAACCTGCCTGAGGGCAGAGAACTTGAAGAAAATGATTTTATAACTGCAAAATATAAATATGAAACACAGATCCGGATAAGCAAATTAATGTGCCTGCAATTTCATGTACTGTATTTATTTCAAATAAATTATTTGCCTGTCGTGTTGAATACTGGTAAACGATGGAAGTCGCGGTGATTGTATAAAATCAGTCAGATGACCAGCGCGACTTCCGGGTATGTGGGACAAGCGGTTGGATAGGTTTTAAGAGTAACACTAAGTTGTAGAATGGTAATCCCTTTGGCTCTTAATTAGTGCTTAGCAGCAGCACTAATTGACTAAATAGCCTCAATAGGTGCGAACAATGCGTTCCCAGTAGAGTCTCTCGTAATTCGTTCGTTATATGGAAATTTTCTTCGTTCTACTGAAACTATTATAAATGTAATTACCCAGGGAAATAAAAAAAATCGCTAAATATCAAATTTCTCTATAAAGAAGCTCGTTAAACAGAGGTCCGACCTGTATATGTCAAAATGTTTTTGGACGCCCTCCTGAACTGCCGCCCGTAAGCGATGCTTACCTCGCCTGCCCTGCTGCTATTTCTGCAAGTTGTCTGGGTTGGAGGAGCATATTATTTGTATTGTTTTGTATTCACTGCATTACAACATATTATTTGTAATGCAGTGAATACATAACAGAGACAGTGTTGCGGGGATAACAGATATATTCCCCAATGCCCTTGTTTAAAGATAGGAAATACAAATGAACCATGAAATTATCATTGCTTCCCTTTTCACACTGTCACAAACAATACTTCGAGAATAGGGAATACACCCTTTATACCCTTGTATAAGGAGGGTATAAAAATTGGAAAAGCGATAATCGGATAGTGCGTAAAAGCAAACAATGATACTTTCCTGATTCATTCACTTTTTTCGATTTTTAAACAAAGACATATTGGGGGATATATCTCCTATCCATGCAATGTTGCCTGGGTAACATTCGCTACATTCGAAATGCCTAGTATACAGTACTTCAGTCATAACGGAAAAGAATGTGAAAATGCGATTAACTAACGCGAACTGTTAAATACTAGGAGTCACAGTATCAGTTCGATAACAGCGCGAAATAAAGTGAAATGAATTTGATATCTCAGGCTTAAAATTACAGTTAGATAATGGAAAATATTGGGACTTTTACCAAAGCGAATTGATAACTCCTAGAATTTAACCAGATTTCAGGCTTTTACAGAAACATGGACATAAGAGGCAAATGAGGGGATTTGGAAGTAGGGATTCTCACAATGTCTGCATTTTCATTCAGCAATTAAAAACTTTTGTTATTAAGTGATTCTCCTTCTCTCAAATATCAGTGAAATAACTATTACGAGCATTACATGAGCATAAAGACTTAAGGAAGTAAAAAAACCTGAATTTAATCAGAGGCCGAATTGGGCCAAAACGAACCAGAATGGAGTTCCGGTTGCTAAAATTTTCAAATTCGAATATTGCGTTAGCCTACCGGTTGTTAAAATTTTCCAGTTCGAATGTTAAATTTAATGGGAAACTATTTAATTAAGCGAGCAGTCGTCTGTGTAGGACTAAGAGTGGAATCATAATCCTACAGACGACCGGTACGCAGTATGTGTAACTGGGGCAGCATACCGGACATCGCCCAAGTAGCTTAATTGTCAGAAGAGATTAAAAACCCTACCCCGAGAGACACTTAAGTGGAGACCCCTGCACTCTAACTTATCGAAATTTTACAGCCAACCAACCAACCGTCTATTCCACTGGCTCTTCGGGAATCCCTTCAGCCAAGTCTGTATGGTAGTTTTGCAACTGATGGATATCTGTTTTCTTAATTATAAGCGAGCACAGCTTCATAATAGTACAAACAGAAACCGGAAATTTCTATTTGTTATTTGAAAACTCGTTAATAGCTAGCGTATGTGCTCAGTGGAGTACAAAACCACTAAGTAAACTTCACGCTTGGTGGATAAAGTAAAAGCTGTGATATAATTAATTTTTATAACGTTCTTCGAGTTGTAATTTTTTTTTTCTTTTAGGGAAGTCAGCATCATATTACATTGTTTGTGACAATAGGTTTAGTTGAAGAAAGTGCTCCTCTGCGCTCGTTTTTTCATCATTAATGGAGTCTTAAATTACTACTCTTGGTACAATATAATTTTATATTTTATTGAATATCAGTAGCTATAAATAACAAAATTATATAGCATATATTAGCCGAGCACTATTTAAGCACAGGCAAACCGACAACTCCCAGACTCAAACGATAGCAATACCAACAACATGAGAATGAGAAGTCAAATGAATTATATATTATTGTATCAACTTGAAAATCACATTCTACTGACGATTTATTGTTTTAGCATTAGCATTAGTAGTGGAAAATGATGCAAGAAGGCAAGTTTATACAGAATCAGCCCAAAAAAAAAAAAAACATCTCCCATTTCATCTACTCATTCCCTCCAATAGTTTGTCTAGTTCTCCCTTGAATTTATTTAAGCTATCAACCACCACAGCAACAGACAGAAGCTTGTTCCAGCAATCAACCACCCCCTGGCTAAAGGCAAACTTCCGCATATCTATTCTGCAACCGTCCTTCCTCAATTTAAATTTGTGACCCCTCATGTGTGTAGTCTGAGCAAGAGTAACAATCCCATCAGCATTGAGCTTGCTCAATCCATTAACGGCGTTAAACACCTCGACGGCGTTAAACAGCGTCTAAAGACTAGCCACCTGTGGGGGGTCAGATCCCCCCCCCCACAGGTGGCTAGTCTTTAGACGCTGCAATTTGCAGAACTGAAGCCTTTCTTGGTAAGCCACCCCTTTTTCCCTCTCACCAATCTCATTGCCTTTCTCTGTACTCGTTCCAGCAGCTCTACATTCTTCTTAAAATGAGGCCCTCAGACCTGTATCCAGTCTCAAGATGTGGAATGACCATTGCCTTATACAAGGGACAATCATCTCTTTTATCCCTGCTAGCAAAATTTCTGTATAGCATTGACAAAACCCCATGAGCTTTCCTGGCAGCCTGTCTACATTACTCAGAGAACTTCATATCCGCCTGTACAATTATCCCGAGGTCCTTGAAATCCCCAGCACCTTGCTTTCAAGGCTGCTGTTGCTCGTTAAAAAGAATCAGTGAAGAATCACTTTCACCTCAGTCTGCGGCTATTGTTGATCTATTAGTTTGTATATCCCCCAAGATAGCAGTTTTCCGACCCATCTAACACTGCCTCGATAGCATCAGCAAATATTCTTGCACCTTTTCTATTTAAATGTATCCTATCCCTGTAAAAACAAGTCTCCCCTGTTAACAAGCACAGATCACGGCGAGAAATATTCTACTCCACGAGCCTTGCACAATCTCTCCGGGGCCGAATTCATTGACAAGGCGCTCATCATATACTCCCTCCTATCGTGTCTGGGCAGAATTGCAGACACTTTCAAATTTAAACTCGTGATTTTTTTTTAAACGTTGCCCTGTACTTGTTAAGTAAGTCTGCAGATCTTCTACTCTCTTAATGTCATTAGTGCCAACGTGTACAACAATACCATCTTTTGTACCCATAAAAGATGATATCTGCTCTACAACGTCATCAACTTTTGTCCCTCACAGACGTAGCCAGGTCTTATTCCACCTAATTTTTTTTTGAACAATATATTTCCTGTTTTCCTTACAATATGTCAATGACAACAACTAACTCCTGTGGTTCCAGCGCATTCTGCCTTGGAGGTTGTCGCTGTCTTTGCTTGATGATCAAGTACATTCTCTAGCGTTGATGTTATGCTATGAAGTTTACGTTATTAATTATACCTAATTAAAATTCGAATGTTCTTATGGATACAAAAAAATTGCGGCAGAATTCAAATGTGGTTCCTTAGGCAAACAAATTCACCAAGTAATCAGAGAATCACAAATAATAACTACACTTCTAATTCTAAACCAAAAGTTAAATGCAATAACAGTCCTACTCCAATTCACCAATTATGCAGTAATAATACTACCATGCTATCAAGTTTGCGTTTATATATATTAGACTATACCATGGCTTTCAACTGGGGTGCCACGGCACCCTCGGGTGCCGCACAACATTCCAGGGGTGCCACGTAATTTGAGTTTAAATTACTTAAACATTTTTTTTATAAATTTAAAAGTGTTTATTTCATTATAAAAAGGTACATTCTTATAATTATATTATTATAATAACTATCATATAACATTTTTTAAAAATTATATATATATATATATATAAAGAGAGAGAATCGGATCTAACAGGCAGAAAATTGAATAGGGATGCCACAAAATAAAATTAATTAATTAAGGCTGCCATTATTAAAAAAATGGTCGAAAACCACCAGGCTATGCCGTTACGCTTGAAAGTTGCAAGTTAATTATAACACATAACAAAATCATCCAATTAACGCCAACCTAAGTGATTCGAACTTTAAAACTACCTATTTACCACAATTAAAATATTTGAATTCCCCTGCCACCCACTCTATAACTTTAAAAATGGCGACAAGATTCAAACGATACAAAGGTTCTATGCATATTAAGTAGTAACCTACAAAATCTCTAGCTAAATTAGAAAATAAAACAACAAGCGTGACTAGGACTATAAAACTACTTATAGAGGATTTAATATGACAATCAGGTCAATAAAAGGGAAAACTTTTTCAAAAACTTATCGTTTCCTGGAGCTGAAAGTTCTTTGACTAAAATTTGGATACTTTCTGCCTCGATTCTCTACTGGGCCCTTTCAGAAGTTTTAACTTGTTTTCAAGTTTTAACTTGAAAGACCAATAATAAAAGTTTGGCGGAGATCGCCATGACTCAAAGTATACTTCTATATGAAGAGAGATCCATTCGGATAGACGGTTTTTTTTTTTTAAAGTAAATTTTACGTCTCCTAATTCTTCTTTCTGAAAACAGCACTTGTTAAATTTCTTTGAAAATGTGATATCGATTGAACTAATGTCTAAACGTTCACTAACACTTTCATTACAAGTTAGATAAATGTACGCGCTGCGTTACATTTCGGGCGCATCCTTTTTTTTTTTTTTTTTTTAATTAACTGAATTATTTTTTTCTGTGATTAACTGACGTGAAAAGTAAATATAATTATCTTCTCATCATCAGTTCTCTTCTTATCTTCTTCAATTATCAATTTTCTTCAACTATCTTACCAATTAATTTTTAAGATTATAACTTCATAGAGCACTTGATGAAACTCTAGTTTTACATTCTGGAAACTTAGCCGTTCAGTTTAATTAACTATATAATATTTATTACTCTCCTCCTGTATACAATTTATTTTTTTAATCTCTTTTCTCTCACTCAATATATATGTATCTCTTCATAAGCAACACCACATTAACGAGTCTTACATAACAATACATGCGAAGCGTGTACGGCTGTCTAAATTAACAATACTGCATTAAAACTACTTTTAATCTCTGAGTTTCTTTTTCAATACAATTTGTATAGAAGAAAGAAATAATAACTGCCGGATTTCTATTTGTCCAATTTTAATGAAATTTGGATGACTCAACAAATCTTTCTATATGAACCAAATATAAAATTTCATGAAAATCCGTTCAATGGAAGTTGAGCTGTTACATGTGGATGGACGGACGGACGGAATGGTGAAGACAATAGGCGTTTATGCACATATCCTATCGCACTTAAAAATGCTCTCCTCCGTTTACTTAATTAGGCTGTGTAAAAAATTTGTAAAAGAAAAGGACCAAAACGTCGATCTTAATGTACTAGTCTCAAACTGTGATTCAAGCACCACGAATTTTGCCTCACTGTTGAATTAATAATAACAACATTTATTTTCACAAGAACTACAATTTGAAAAATCAATCTTTTAAGTACGAACATTTATGCTCTGTTCCGTACAAAAATTTGCATTTCGGCATCATCATTAAGCAAATTGGCAGAGAGAAGACGTCATTTTCATGACGTCTTCTCTCTGCCATTTTCATTAAGAATAAGCTATTTTCGAATGAAACTAGAATAGTTCCTTTTACCTCTAAAGATATTTCATATATACTAACACAGTATTTTATTATTTGAATACCAATTTTTTGTTTTCTAAAAATTGAGAATAGTTTCTATCTAAACAACAAATTAAAACTTGCATCGTACTCGTTTTTGTTTTTTTTTAAACTTTCCTTTATGTTTAAGTGAAATAAATTAAGACTAGTTGAATTATGAAGCTGACCTATGTTCCTGGATAATCATATAGACTCCTCCCCTCTTCCGATTCTCTTGGAAGGTTTCCGGTTCCTTTTTCTGTCTTGGTACATGCTTACTCGCATTTCTAACAATGAGGCACGTACAAGCTCAGAAGATGTGACCACGAATTGCAAATGCTTTCCTCGGCACTGACCTTTTATTGTTCATGAAACACGCGAACATGTTTTCTTGCTTCATGTTTTGTCCTAAACTGTCCCTTGAAAGACTCTTTTCTCTAATGTCACAGCAGAATGACGAAGAGGTTGTTCACTTTTTCATATTCCGATTGTTTTCTGATAAAAAGGGAAGAAATGATTATGGCTTCACTGATCATGAAAGTTTCGAATATGGGCATATAAAAATGGCAAGAGGTGCCTGTTGTTCAGAATACTAGCGTTTCGAAAGCGTTTGACGTACAATAACTTGCCATTTAATAGAACGAATTCGCCAAAGGTAAGAAGCTTTCTGGAAAAATAACTTCAAATTTTAAGTAAAATATCTAAGCAAAAATGATAATTTGAATATGTGATATGTTAATTCGTGTTAGATAAAAATTATTGTTGAAGGTGCCCCAGTTAAGGTACTGCATACAGGTTTAGTAACTGCAGCGCATTTTAGTCTGTATGAAAAATTTTATATTTGTATAGGATCGGGACTAAACCTTCTTTAAGCTTTAACCGTTATTGTAGTTTACATGATTCATAATAACCAGATGTCACCACTCTAGACACAATGCGCATGTCTTTTTATGTCAACACTTAAATATCTTCTTCTTCCAGTCACATAGCTCCCTGAGGAGCTGTTGTGGCCACCAACAAATTCCTCCAACTGAATCGATCGTGTGCTATACGAGCAGCATCGCAAAGTGTCATGCCCAGAAGTTCACCGATCCCATCCGTCCACCTAGTTGCAGGTCTTCATCTGCACCTCTTCCCCTCTGTTTTCCCTTCCATTATATTCTTCAACAGAAAGTTTTCCCTTCTTACTATATTACCAAAAAACTTGAGTTTTCTTTTGTTGATGCTATGAAGAAGAATTTTAGGCCTGCCAATTTTATTAAATACCCATTCATTTGTTCTTCGATCCAAGAAAGCAATACGCAGTATTCTCCTGTAACACCACATTTCAAATGCCGCAATTTTCTTCCTGTCAACTCTTTTCAGATTCCATCCTTCACACCCATAAGTGGCAACTGGAAAAATTAACGAATCAATGATTCTCAGCTTCGTCTTTAGGGGACCTCTCCATAATTTTATTAGCTCAGCGACCAACGTTTTAGCAATTGCTTGTCATCTCTTTGCATCGTTTGAGCAGTCACTATTTTTATTTATTCTTGACCCTAAGTAATCAAATTCATCAACTTCTTCGATATCTTGCCCATTAACCTCACTTTACTGGAACCGAGATTATCACCAATCACCATAAGTTTAGTTTTACACACATTCAGAAACAATCCTTTTTTCTTACTTGCTTCACATACTCTCCTCAGAGTTATGTGAAAACTTAAATATACAACAGTAAAATTTCAGGCGCGTTAGATTTTTATTTCTTAAATTAATTGAATTTTTTCTTTTTCTGCAACTAACAGAAGTGAAAAGTAAATAACTTATTATCTTGTTACAAATTAATTACTAATTGATTAATTAATAATATATAAAAGTAATTTTTTTTACATGACGGAATACCCAACAATGTAATATTCACTCGACATTTAGTAATATTGAACCAGGGCGCCTCCGTAGCCAGGTGGGAAGGAGCAGCGGTGCGTAGCACACGCTTCTTGATTAGACCGGGGTTCGAGCCCGTCACCACCAAATACTGAGGATTCGAAAAGGTCAGTCAGGGAATGACCACTACATATTCCCGGAGCAATATGGCCTTAGTTGCTAATGCTCCAAATAACCAACAACCAATATTTAACCACGTGGATTTTTTAAGAAAAATTGAAATGACACAAGTATTTCACAGATCTTTGATTTGATAAAATAAAGAAATAACAAAAGGTTCCTCAAATCGTAGTATGCAGTCCACATTTCTGTAATATGTTTTTCCTCCTGGATTTTAATAATTAAAAAATACGTATTTCACATCTATACTGATTAATATAATATGGGTACATGAAGATATACATTTTACTTGTTTACGGATGCCAGGAGTTTCCCAATAACCTGCCAATGTAATTACGAAGAAGCATTAACACTACGCAAGTAATAAGATTCGTGTTTAGTATGGTGTCATGTTCGTGTTGTTTCACTGGCCTCTTAACAACCTACCAACAGTCACTAGGAGTACTGCTGCTGGTAAACTTCCGTTCCTGCCACGAGGAATCAAACTGCCTAATCTGTTTATGCTGATTCCGCTTAGAAATTTGGAAGACAAGCCCTTTATAATTCAACTGCTACATTGCTTGACAAAATTAAGAGAACACGTAGAAAACGCCGAGTATTCGTGCAGCTTGAGAAGTGGGACAAAATTTAGTATGGTGATGTACCATAGAATAACGATAAAATGAGACGAGAAACTTCGAACAGGTATAACGTATAAGGAACATGTTAGGGGTTGTATAAGAACTACCAAAAAGGTCACATTACAGAAGTTGATAAAAGATGCTCAAAAATATGGTCACATGACATCAGTATGGCGTATGAATCCCTCCAGTATCCCTCCAAAGGCTAAAGATTAATGACAGCAGTGAACCGTGCTCAAAGGGTATCTATAAGATTCTGTGACAACAAATTCCATTCTTCCACCAGCGCAGATCTTAGCTCACCAAGTGAACGAGGAGCTGACTGTCAGGTGCAATGCTACGCCCAAGGACGTCTACACATATGTTCGATCGGATTTAAGTCTGGCTCGTGCTGGCCACGACAGTCATTGGATATCTTCAGTTTCAAGATATTCCTTCACCACTTGAGCTCTATGTGCAGTGGCGTTGTCGTGCATGAAAAACCGTGCATGGCCAACTGCATCCCTAAAAAGTCGCATTAGGGTTCGAGGATATGTTCTCGGTACCCCTATTGAAAAACGTGAAGAGAGGCGCGGCCGTTGATCATTATTCCGCCCAACACGAGAACGGCTCCTCCACCGTTAGTATCACCACAGAAAGGGACACTTACGCTTCCTCCACAGTAAGTGTCCCTTTCTGTGATGTTGGAGGGATAATACCGCATTCCTCGTTATATCCAGATGAAATAACGTCAAAAATCTGTTTGTGGGTTAAAACGAAATTCATTAGAGAAAAGAAGTTTACCCCGTTTGTCAGGGATCCAAGTCACATGTTCATGGCACCAGTTTCGACGAGTTCTGCGGTTGTTTGGAGTTAATGGGATACAAACCACTGGCTTCCTTGCGTAGAGTGCACTTGAATTGAGTCTTCAAAAACATTAGGGTTCGAGGATATGTTCTCGGTACCTCTGCGCAGTTACGGTACCCCTATTGAAAAACGTGAAGAGAGGCGTTTTGGAGGTATTGGAGATAGGGTTCAGCTTGCTGTTAGAACCAGATCGCGGTTTGTTCTGGTTGCTGTAACCCTCGGGCGAACTTTAGCCAGCTCTTCTTGTAATGGTTCCTGTCTCCTGAAACTATTTCCATAGTGTTTGGAGATAAGGAGCCACCGGTGGTCTCCACAACGGCCAAACTGATTCCACAGTGCCGAAACGACACTGCGTGACACATTAAGCCAACGTGCCACCTCCACTTGCGACTGCCCGGCTTCAAGTCATCCAACGGCCTGCCTTATCAAATAATCATCTAAACCAGTGTTTCCCAACCTTTTTTTTACCATGCCCCACCTAAGTCTTTCTAAAATTCTGATGCCCCCTATGTAACGTTGGGAAACACCGATATACATATTTTTTATATTCAAAAATTGAATTATTTCCTAAATGAAGCCTAATTACAACTTGTTCAGGACACAAAACTTAGGTTTTAGGAAGAAATCATTAGGAAATTATTAAGAAAAAAACAGTAAGTAAATTTTCAAAACATATAATGGACAACTAAAATTCAAGTACAAAATAATTTATATGAAAGATTTTTTTATAATATTTTAATTTTTAGTAATTATTATTTAATTGTTTAATAATTTCAACATTCCATGTGAAGTCACTTCTAGATGAGTGCACTAAATTTAGTGAGACCCTTGTGCTTGATGCTTGCCGCAGAGAGATTTTATATTGGGCTCCAATTTAGTCAGCTTCAGTCTCAAGTCTCCCCGTTTTGTGATATCCAGTCGATTTCTTTTCTTTAGGAACAAATCATTTATGGCACTAAATCCACATTCAGCTAAATATGAAGATGGAAACGGTAACAATAGCTCTCTTGCAAAGTTGGTTGAATTTGGGTATTTAATTTCTGTTTCATCACAAAGCCATGCCATCGCTCCTTTTATATTGAATAAAGTTTTAACTGACTCATCATTTTGCATTTCTGAGAGTTCTTCTTGGTACTGCATTGATACATCAGACAAATCCACTAACATTGGTTGCATCATCCAGGTTGGAAAATCAATTTGTTTTAAATCAGAAAACCTTTCTTTTAAATCAGCGGACAGAATTTTCAGATGATCGACAATAACAAGTACAGCGGTATCAGTCACTTCACATTTTTGCAGCCAACGAAACTGTTCAAAATTTTTGTTACAAATATATTTTTGACATAATTCAATAAATGTAATGAAACCAAATATCTTCGCTTTTGCATCGACGAGAGTTTTATTTGTTCCTTGAAGTTGTTTATTTAATATATTTAGTTTTTCAAAGATATCGGCTAAATAACTCACAAATGCTTTACCATCGACCGTTAACAGATGCTTCATTTCAGGTTTGTCACTTAAAAAGTCACTAATAGTATCAAATAGTTCCATGAATCTTTTCAAGCAGTTCCCTTTCGAGAGCCACCTTACTTCAGTGTGAAGTAAAAGTCTCACATGGTCTCCATTTTGTTCTTCACAAAAAAGCTTGAAGAGACGCTCACATTTGGCATTAGCTTTAATAGCATTGACACATTTTATAACTGATTTTAGTACTTCATGAAGAACAGGCGAAATATTTTTAGCTACCAAGTTTTCCCTATGAATAACACAATGCACAAGAAGCATTTCTGGATTCTCATCTTTCATCAATTTTAAGCAGCCATTTTTCTTGCCCATCATATTAGGAGCACCATCTGAAGCGCAAGATGTTATATTTTTCATTGGTATATTATTGTCATCTAAGTAATTTTTTAGCTTATTATATATATCTTTGGAGGTAGTGGTGCTCTCTAATGATTTACAGAATAACATTTCTTCAGCAAAATTACCTTTATCAATATATCTCACATAAGTTATCAGTACGGCTTCACTGTCTCTCAAAGTTGATTCATCCATTTGCACTGAGAATTTTCTTGTTTTCAGCTTTCCAACAAGTTGTATTTCAATATCTTCACTCATTTCATCTATTCTTCTGCTAACAGTATTGTTATTGAGTGGCATAGCTTTCACGTCTTTGTCATCTTTTTCCAGAACTGTTTTAAGAAATGCTGATATTGATGGTTTGATTAAATTCTCTCCTATAGTATGATTTTTCCCAGATTTAGCAATGAGTAAAGAAATTTCATAACTAGCCTCAAGAGTACGATTGACAGTTGCAGTATGAGCAATAAACAGAGACTTTAATGTTGCTCTTTTTTCAAAATTCTTCTTTAAAGTTTGAAAGTAATCTAAATCTGAATTTACATGAGCATTATGTTTCGCCTTCAAATGCGCCTCAAGACGACCTCGCTTCATTGATTCGTTGGTCAAGCATTGTTGGCATAAAAGACAAAAAGGTGACCTTTGATCGTGGATAGCGGGTATGAAACCAAATTTTAAGTATTCCTCTGAATACTGACGAACTTTTTTTTTACTTGCACTACTCATTTTACTGCGCAACTGAAAGAAATAAATATAAGATAAATCAAAAACTAAAAATAAACTATGCATTAAAGTTAATTTAATTTTATTTTAATATATCAAAATTAATTATTAGTACGCTTTTTGAATGAATAAATCACACGAATTACTGAATTCGGGCTATTAAATCTGTGGTCTCTGTGAACAAGCAGATAAGTCTAATTTGTCAAAAATGAGATAAGTGCACTATAATAAAGTATTTATTATTTACTATTATGTGACACGCAGCTATCTTCGTTATTGTAGTTTTAGCGTGAGTAATAAATATTTGTATATTCGAATATATGCGTGCTTATATGAGAGTGTGAAGTTTATTTTTCCTCTCCTGCAAATTCGAGTTTTTGGACTTATTTGCTTATTTACTGAGACCACAGAAATACATATATGACAAATACATACCATTGTATATCACGGTTCTTCATTAATAATAATTCTGTGCGTGGACAAAGTAATTTTTATTTTAATCTGAGATCGTCAAACCTATCCAAATGTACAGTCACGATGCCCAAACGAGCGTTTGTATGAAAGGAATTACCTATTTCATATAACATGCTGAGTTTGCGGTAGGCTACAGTAGACAACCACTTTGCTTGCACATTGCATATGCCATAAGCAATCGTCCAATACAGTATGTACTATTCCTTCACTAGGCATAGTAAGCAATACTCTCCGAGCAAACTGTAGTTGATATTACTCCAAACTTTCAAGTGCAGCTCTATAGAAAGTACAACATTTAACGAATGCTTATTTAAAATTGAGATACCAACAATTCTTCTTTTGTACAAGTTAAATCATAGTAGGCGGTTGTTTTAAACTCTAGACGAGCAATTTTTGAATTGCCCCCCTGAACAATCAAATTGCCCCCATGTGGGGCGTGGGACCCACGTTGGGAAACACTGATCTAAACAATGATGATCTATCTAAACAACAATGATCCTGAGTACTGGAGATGTGGCTATCCCACTGAGCAAGCCAAAAAACGGGAATGAAGTGATGTGGTCACAAAGAGCGTTTTTATAGGCATGAGTAATTCGCATAATGTGCGGCTCTTTAATTTGGTAGATCGATTTATATGGGATACTCGGAAGTTGCATGCTAGGATTTCTATTATATTAAATATTCGCCTTTGGCGACGCTGTTGACAATGAAATATTCATGAAAAACATTTGTTGTGTTAATTTTGCGGAGCACTGTATGTCATAAGCAGATGATCATTTCGAAACGCTGACTAGGCCGCCTCCCTTGAGAAAGAAAATGTTTGTCGAAGGAAAGAGTTGTTATAAAAGAGGAATGTATAGGGGAATAATATAAGTGACGTCTCCAGGCGAAATTGAGTGGAAAAACCTGGGGTAGGAGAGGAGGATAGGATTTTGTGACAACCTAAAGGGATTATCTCCAAATCGACCGAGAGAAAGGCAAGAAAGGGAAAATGCGTGTAAACGTTAGTTGGACTTCCTAAAAGAAAAACCACTGAGAGGTAATTCCACATTAAGGAAGAACTCGTGTCAACAAATATCCCACTTCCAGGAAGAACTCAGGAGACGGTAACAAGATTCTTCACACAGGAGGGTTCCTCTGGCAGGAGAAGCAAGCCCCATCCCAAAAGAGAATGCTCATCCAGGAAAAGACAGAATCCCACGATGGGAGGGAGGGGAATACCCTCAGTATTAATATAATATGCAAACAGTAATAATTCGTGATTTATATATGTAATAAACTGATAACAAAAAACGAGTTTCTCAGAAAGCAACGACTTACTTCTATGTTCAAACCGACAACATTTTTCTGCACACCCATCCGCCAAACTACCCATTCATTCCTCCAATTAGCGCACGGCAACAAAAATAATATATGGATAGCCTATGTGTTGTTTAGGGGAGGGGGGAAGAAACACTTATTGCCAGATTTCTATTTATCCCATTTTAATTAAATTTGGGGCCATCCAAATCTTTCTAAAAGACTAAATTTAAAATTTCATGAAAATGCGTCCACTGGAAATAGAGTTGTTACATGCGAACGTATGGACAAACAGATGAAGACAGTTATCGCTTTTCGTACATGCGAAAACGTTTAAGAATAAGTTACCTGTAGCTTGCTTTAAAATGGCTCCAGGTGCAAAATAACTATGGGATTAGTTTAGTATCTGGAATCTGGAGAGACATTACGAGCACACAACCAGAGCCGGCCCTGTCGATATTCTTACTGTCTTCGCACGGAAGCGGCTTTCTCATACCGGAGCACTTCACAATGAGCGACCTCGACATTGCACAATTTTAAAATACCTACATACCTTAAAACAGAAGCATCCGGGTTCTAAGCCAAGACTTACAATGCATAAATTTTAAAAAATAATGCAATTTATGGAAGAGACCCTGAGTAGGGAGCTGTCACGGATTAGTGGCAAAACTATCACAGTGGCAGGTCAGACACCCCTTGGAGAGGTGAATGAAGGGTCTGGGAAGCCTGATGGTTGGTTGGTTGGTTCGGCAGGAGGAGGACCGTTCGATTATCTCGCAGAGAAGAGAATTTGTATAATCGCCTTTGCCACAAGCCCCTCCAAATAAATCTTTTAATATAAATTCGGCCCTGTTTTTCATGCGCAGGAGCAAATTAATAAATATTTTAACTATTATTATGAAGTGATGCCAATCTCAGTGTACACAAATTTCTTAGGTGACATTTAAATTTTCGCATATAGTATTAATATTAATAGTTGCAAATGATAAAAGAAATCCAGCTTATAAAGCATAAACCAAAAATTCCCCATCGCTTCTCCATCTCCAATAATTTGCTTTTCTTCCTTGAATTTATTCAAACTCACTCCCACGACAACAGATGGAAGTCTGTTTCAATAATCAACCACCTTATGGCTGAAGGCCATAAGGTGGTTGATTATGTTGTTGTCGAGTTTTTGAGCATCCGTGACTACGGACACACACATTGCTCCGTATACACTGTCTGTAAATTGAGCGTGTTCTGAGGTTGATTTTCGTGTTTTGCTGGACGAAAAACCCGAGTTTCTGGGAGAAAAAACCATGCTACCGTATTTTTCCCAACGTAGCTGAGACCGACTGACTCAGCTAACGTTGGGAAAAAGGCCCATAAAAATTCCTCTCTGTCATAGACGGGACTCGAACTCGGGTGTTTTCCACCCGGTGTGGGGAGGACGGCGGTCCTACCAACAACGGCGGCCCTACGAGGGCTGCTGGCTGAAGGCAAACTTCCGCATATCTATTCTGCAGCCATCCTTAAATTTATGCCCCTTCATGTTGTTGTTGTTATTTGGTTTTTAGGAGCATTAGCAACTAAGGCCATATTGCTCCGGGATATGCGGTGGTCATTCCCTGAATGACCTTTCCGCATCCTCCGTGTTTGGTGGTGACGGGCTCGAACCCCGGTCTAATCAAGAAGCGTGTGCTACGCACTGCTGCTCTTTCCCACCTGGCTACGGAGGCGCCGCCCCTTCATGTGTGTAGGCTCAGCAAGAGGAAGAATGTTATTCACGTTCAGCTTACTCAATTCATTCAAGGCCTTAAATAACTCTATCAGATCTCCGCACAGGTTCCTAGTCTCCAGAGGCAGCAATTTGCAGAACTGAGCCTTTCTAGGTAAGAGAGCATCCTTTTGCTCCCTATACCTGGCTACCCTTCTCTACAACTCCAGCAGACCTACATCCTTCCTGAAGTGAAGCCTCCCGACCTGTATACAATACATCCAGATGCGGCCTAACTATGCCGTGTACAAAGGGATAATCACCTCCTAATCCCTACTAGCAAAGTTTCTGTATATTATTGACAACCCCCCAATGAGCTCTTCCGGCAGCATGTCTGCACTGCTCAGATAATTTCCTTTCTGACTGCACAATTACAGTTACTCCCAGGTCTTTTTTTCATTTTGCACTACCCTGAGTGAAGTACCACACAGTTGTTAAGTTACTCTTGGGACTACTGCTACCCATATGCAGTAATCCCAGAGTAGGATTATTTAAAAAGAAATTAACACGACAAACAACAACAGAAGATAGTTGGTATCACATATCTTTTGTGTTGTTTGTGCTTATTTTAACCATTGCTTCGTGGGTAGCACAGTTGATATAATCACTGTCCTCCCGACACCGGGTGGAAAAAAACTGATTTGAATCCCATGAATGACGTGAGGAATTTATGGGCCGTTTTCACAACGTGGTTCAGTTAGTTGGTTTAGGGCAAGGGTAGCATGGGTTTTTCCCCCCTTCCCAGAAACTCGGATCGATATACTGTTCGTCCAGCAAACAGTATATCGACCATAGAACATACCCAATTTACAGACATTATAGACGGCGAAATATGGCCTAAGTTGCTGATGCGTCTAAAACACTACAACCATTTAATATACATTACGGAGAGGAATTATTTTATTTTATTATTATATCACTCAGCATACAAAATGAGGAGCCAAAGTTCTGCGTGCTTGGAACTGTAAGTTCCTGACCCCTGGCTGATAATAAATCCATCAAGTAGAACGTCACATGTTTCTTATCTGTTATCTCAAATTATTGATAAATAACAGCGATACCTGAACTCCGTAACCTGTATCCACTTGACTACTTATACAATGTAATCTCTTAAGAATTAGCATTATTATGTTAGTTACGATTGCTTATTGTCATTTATAAACCTTGATGCGCTAGGATTGACTATCATACTTTAATTGGGTGCAACAAATACGTCAGGTTAAGTTGGCAAGTTGACATAATAAAATTTAACAGGCGATTATTTTAACCAGGATGAAATTATTTTCAAGCGCCCCTTGTTATGTTGCTGTAGGGTTTTAGGCGCATCATCATTAGGCACGTTGCGCCGCATACAATGTCTGTAAATTGTGTTCTGTGGTTGATTTGCTGGGCGAAAAACGATATGACCCTCGCCTGAGACCGAGTAACTCAGGAACGCTGTGAAAAAGGCCCGTAAAAATTCCTTGCGTCATTAACAGGATTCGAATCCAGATCTTTTCCACCCGGTGTAGGGAGGAGGGTGATTAAATCAACCATACTAGCCATGAGAGAAGCCCTTATTAACAAATGAGCAATACACCCCTGGTCGTAGTCGCAAACATTCATTTAAGAGATTGATATTAGCAAACGCAACTCCCCTTCCCCCCCCCCAAAAAAAAAAGATTTAAACAGTGATTTATAGTACAGGTTTGAAGTTGTAAACTACTTGTTTACCATATTTCGAATTCTCGCTCGATTCCATTTAACCAGCTTTGGGAGTCTTCGTTTTATGTTTAGTGAGAGTTTCTATTGAGGAATGTTATGATTGTCACGCTATAACTTAAAAAAACTTTTCATGCTGTGACGTTTACCTTTTCAAAGTGATCGCGTTGCAAAATTCAAATCGCATAAACAGAGATATATTGAAATTAAGTTCCATTACACGCATGTAGAACCATGATGCAGCACACCATGACAGGTGACCTACGTGACTGATTCCCTCTGTAGGATCATTTACATATCGTAAGGGGTTCTCACGTATAGTCTTGTTAGATCTGTTGTTCAATGTCCAAATCAAATCCATGCTGAAAGGTCGATTTCACAGTGCAGAGGATATAAACAAATATGAAAAATAAATTAATGACAATCAGTTGAAATGCGTTTAAAAAATGTTTCTAACAGTTATACAAGCGAACTAGTAAGTGTGTAGCCACCCAAAGCAATTACTCATAAAAAAAATATATATTTTTTTTAAATTTTTCATTATAACAGCTGGTTTTCTTTAAATTGACTCAGTCCTGGAACTGTATCATCAAACTTTATAACAGCGCTATCCTCAATTAGTACAGACGTGGCGCTTCCGTAGCCAGGTGGGAAGGAGCAGCAGTGCCTAGCACACGCTTCTTGATTAGACCAGGGTTCGAGCCCGTCACCACCAAATATGGAGGATGCGGGAAGGTCAGGGAATGACCACCGCATATCCCGGAGCAATATGGCCTTAGTTGCTAATGCTCCTAAAAAAAAAATCCAAATAACCAAATAACAATAGTACAGACGTATTGGTACATTTCGATATGTTGTGAGGTACTGGTGAGGGGAACTCTCACCAAGAAAGGCTTTAGTTTTGCAAATTGCAGCTTCTACAGCTCGACACGTGCGAGGTGATCTGACTGAGGTGTTTAAGGCCTTGAATGGATTGAACAAGCTCAATGCTCATGGGATTCTTTCTCTTGCTCAGACTATACACATGAGGGGGCACAAATTCAAATTGAGGAAGGATGGTTGCAGAATAGATGTGAGAAAGTTTGCCTTTAGCCAGAGGGTGGTTTATTGCTGGAACAAACTTTCATCTGTTATTGTGTACATTGATAGCTTAAATAAATTCAAGGTTGTTGTTTGGTTTTTAGGAGCATTAGCAACTAAGGCCATATTGCTCCGGGATATGCGGTAGTCATTCCCAGAATGACCTTTCCGCATCCTCCGTATTTGGTGGTGACGGGCTCGAACCCCGGTCTAATCAAGAAGCGTGTGCTGCGCACTGCTGCTCCTTCCCACCTGGCCACGGAGGCGCCTATATATTCAAGGAAGAACTAGACAAACTATTAAAGGGGATGAATAGGTAAAATGGGAAGTGTCGTGTTTTTTTTTTTTTTTTTTTTGTATTTTTTGGGGGGAGGGGTTGATGCTGCAAAAGCTTGCGTAATATATCGGAGTGAAAAAAATTTAAAGCGTATTGAGTTGTTGGTGTTTAAGGTAACTGCGATTACCGTGAATATTTTTAAGTTATGTTTGTTATAAAAAAAAATGTGCTAACGTATTTAGAAGATTTTTTTGTTTTAAATATAAAAAAGTCTCGAATCACTGAATCATTTTGTTTCAAATAAGAAAACTGACTTTTATCATGCCTGCGAATTGAACCCAATGACTTTTACGGAATTTTAACCTAGCAGTTTTCAGCCAACTAACTGTACTACCAAATAACTTCATTAAATAATGGATATTTATTGAATGCATAATATCTCACGTATGCCTTTTACGTTCAAAAATGTAAAAGTCGAATCGCGATAACGCCTAATTTCGTCCATATTAATATTTATTAATATATTTGATGACATTAGGTTAAAATGAAAAGTCATGTCACCCTTTGCGTACATACGTAACATGTCATGTTACGTATGTACGCAAAGTTACATAGTTTACTGGTACCAAGCATTTTTGAAATAATGAGATACAGATCATTCATACATTACCATCCAAAAATAAAAGTATCTGGACACATGTCGGTTTCATACTGACGTCACTGTCACTCACTTCAGTAACATGTCAGTCCCCTTTAAGTCAACATATATAGCTTACCCTATTAGTTGCTTAATTGGGTAACTAACAAACAGACCGCAGCTGGTATGGTCTTCCAATTCACCTTCAAAGCAATGACCAGTTGCGCTCCTAATGTGAAACTAGTTGGTCTGGTCCTTATTCGAAGTTCCTGTTCATCCCATAGGTGTTATATAGGGATCAAATCGGAACTCTACGCCAGCCATTCTAACTTTTGTACATTAATTCCCATGAGGCATTCTCGAACAGCACTGGCGATATGACATGGGATATTATCCTATTGAAATAAACATTCTCATAATAATCGCCAGAGAGGCATAAATTCGAATTGAGGAAGGACAGTTGTAGAATGGATGTGCAGAAGTTTGCCTTTAGCCAGTGGGTGGTTGATTGCTGAAACAAACTTCCACCGTTGTAGAAGTGATAGCTTAAATAGATTCAAGGCAGAACTAGACAAACATTTGGAGTGAGTAGATGGGTGAAATAAGGGTTTTTTTTTTTTTTTTTTTTTTTGGCTGATGCTACATAAGCTTGCTTTCTTGCATCATGTGCCTTTGCTAATGCTAATGCTAATATTAATAAAGAATCTATACTAAATAATGCCCACATTGTAGAGCATGGAATTGCCCAAAATTACCAAAGCTCCTAGACCATACCTTGAGAAACAGCGTCACACTATAACCCCACGTCATCTGAACTTCCTTTTTGACATAATGCACTCTGATGATCACCAGTCATCCTTCACATTCCCCAATCTGATTGGAATAGGGTGTAACGAGATTCATCATCCCATATAATAATTTGTCCACTACTCTGTGGACTAATTACGGCGTTCGTTGTTGTTTCATGCAAACCAACTGCAATTAGCAGATTGCTGATTGCAGTTGGTGATGTTTGGCTATAACTTTTAAGAGGTGGCCCCCCCCGCCACCCCTCTACTGAGGGTGGCGGGGGGGGACCTCTTAAAAGTTTTATTATGCGCTGCCGCTCTCCCATGAAAACCGAGGCTATTGAGCTCCGTATGTACTGTGTTCATACAGACCTCAACCCTGTGTTGCTGCTTTAAACTCCTGTTTAATGTTCTGCAGAGATATCCGAAGAGATTGTCGTACTACCATTCCGAGTACCATACTCTGGCCACGCGGAGTGAGATTTCGTGGTCTTCCAGTGCGTTTTGGGAAGGTGGTGGTATCGTCACGCTCTTATTTCAGGATAACATTACCAAGGGTCGAAATATTGAACGGTGTAGGCTGTCAGCAATTGCACGAATCGACAAGCCAGCAAAGTGATATCCGACAATAACACTCCCCCCCCCCCCCACTCTAAATCAATCAGCTCGGCTCTACATACATGCATGCATTGACGAAAACAATTAACTTGTATGGCTCATACGTCTTTCTATATCTACCGGGCTGAGTCACTTATTTATTCAGGAAGGTCAAATGGACTATGAAAACAGTGATATTCGGATGATTTTGGACAGTAATGCTGATCATAAACTAGGGATCATGACTGAGAGTAAAGTATTCCCTTAAACACTGTGCAGTTTTTAGAAGACGGTGATTAAATATACTGCATTTTTAAATTTTGCTTTCAAAGTTAACCTTTTATGTACAGAAATCTTGATTTAACGGACTATATGGGAACAAAGATATCCGCAACTCGAAAATAAACACATACACAGAGCATCTGAAAAATAATAAGACAGAATTTCTAAAACAGAAAAAGATATTATTCAGAAACATAATTTATTATCAAACCCATTCAAAATAGTCCCCATGGGATACCATATAGTTGTTATACCCCTTTAAACGTTGAAAGTATTTTTTGAAATTCCTCCAAAGTCATCTCCTTGAGATGGTCGGCACATTCTTTCTAATGTTTTGAATGTGGTAAAATGAAATTCTTTCCTTTTCATCTTCATTTTTCGGGAGTTGGGAGAGAGGGGGAATTGATCTTAGTAACACCATTTTGCGAACGAAATCTTCCAACGTACAAATAACGTGGAATGATCGGGTACCTTGTAGTGCTACATAAATAAGTTCTTGTTTTTATGAAAGTCTAGTCTGATCTCCATCGAATTCTTTTCGAGAATTCTCTGGAACGATTGTTACAAAGAACTGGACGAGCAGACCTTACTTTCATGAAAACAAGAATTGGTTTTTGTCGCACGAAAATGTACTGCCTATCCCACGTTAATTATTAATTTTTGCCCCAGCAAAATGGGGTTACTGAGATCAATTCTCCACCTCAATTCACCATACTTGGCACTAGTTGATTTCTTTCACTTTCCGAAGTTAAAAATGAAGATGAAAGAGAAACGATTTCTTATCATCCAAAACATCCAAAAGAATGTCACCTTCTCAGGGTGATAACTTTGAAAGAATTCCAAAATTATTTTAAACAATAAAATCCCAAGTTTCAGGGATCCCAAGTTTTTTATCCCAAGTTTCAGGGATAAAAAACCATGCAACCCTCACCTAAGACCAAATGACTCAATCACGTTATCAAAAAAATTCCTAGTGTCATTGACAGGTTCGAACTCAAACCTTTTCCACCAGGTGTGGAAGGATGGTAATTATAACCAATGGCTAACCGCGAGGGCTATTGTGGAACAGAAGAGAATGAAATTCTGCTGTGTCGTACAGTGGCAATGGAAACTCGGACACTAAAATTTATTCAGAATATGAAAAGCTGTCTAGTACTTTTGCTGCAGATTCAGATGTTTCTCTACTGATCTGTCCATGCCAGACAGGCTGGTAGGGAGTGATGGTAAGGAAAATCCAGAATCCCTGCTGTACTGTGAAAAGATTTTAACTGATGGCAAACATCAAACTGAGGCAGTTATGTCATCGGGACCAGTATAGAGGGAACGCCTGGTTCAGTATACGCTACCGTTATTTCGGAAGTTCGTTAAAATCGAGGTCTGCTACAGCGAGGATTTTCTGTTATTAAAATTCAATGAAAGAAGTATCCACCTGCTTAACGGAACATAAAATTATAATTATTTTCACAAATAAAAATAGCATGAAAGGTGTTCATTTATTGAAATATGTAAATATGTATTCAGTTCGCTAAGGTCATAAATTAAGCTGGTATATTTAGCATTTAGCATTAGTAGAGGCATATGATGCAAGAAAGCAAGCTTATGCAGCATCAGCCAAAAAAAAAAAAAAAAAAAACTTCCACTTCACCCCTCCGTTCGTTCGAAATACCTGTCCAGTTGAGCCTTAAATTTATTTAGGCTATCAACTTCCACAACAAGGGATGGAAGTCTGTTGCACCAACCAACTACCCGCTGGCTAAAGGCAAATTTCCGCACATCTATCCTACATCTGTCTTTCCTCAATTTGAATTTATGCCCTCTCAGGTGATTATTCTGAGCAAGAGGAAGAATCCCATCAGCATTGAGCATGCTCAAACCATTCAAGACTTTATACACCTCTATCAGATCACCTCGTCGGTGCCTAGTCTCCAGACACTATAATTTGCAAAACGTAAGCCTTTCTTCGTAAGAGCAACCCTTTGTTCCATTCACTAATCTTGTTGTCCTTCTCTGTACTCGTTCCAACAGCTCTACATCCTTCGTGAAATGAGGCGTCCAGACCTGTATACAGTACTCAAGGTGTGGCCTGACCATTGCCTTATACAAAGGAATAACACCTCCTTATCCCTGCTAGAAAAATTCCTGTATATCATTGACAAAACACAATGAGCTACTCTTGCAGCCCGTCTGACCTGCTCAGAGAACTTCATATCTGCCTGCACAATTACCCCCAGGTCCTTTTCATTCTCTACCACTGTCAGTGTAGTACCACAGAGTTGATACGTTGCTCTGGGGTTGCTGTTTCTCATATGTAGTACTTTACATTTGTCAGTGTTAAAATTCATTTCCACCTCTCAGCCCATCCTTTCCAGATCCTGTTGCAGCAGCATAACGTCAGTAGTGTCCTTAACCCTGCCAACCTTTGTATCGTCTGTAAACTTGGACATTAAGCTTGATATACCATCATCAATATTATTTATAAATACAGAAAACAATAATGAACCCAACACTGAACCCTGAGGGACTCCACTAATAACATTAGTCCATGATGAGAAGTGTCCATTGGTTACCACTCTCTGTCTTCTCCCCCTCAACCACCCCTTTATCCATAGCAGCAATTTGCCTCCACTGCCACACTTCTCCAATTTGTGCAGCAGACTTCCATGTGCAACAGTATCAAAAGCCTTTCTAAGATCCAAATATATAAAATCAAAGTTATTCCCTGGATCCAGTTCTTTTGTGACTGCATCATAGTATCCAATCAAATTAGTCAGGCAAGACTTCCTCTTAACAAAACCATGCCGTGTCCGAGCAATAACTGAAGTCTTGTCTAGATGATCCTACAGTGCCTCCATTAATTTTCCTGGAACAGAAATTAAACCCACAGGTCTATAATTACTTGTGTCAGCCTTTGATCCTCCTTTGTGAATTGGGGTCGGGTCACATTTGCACATATCCAGTCTATGGGTACCTTCCCGAGTCCAAGGAAGCTCTCATAATTATGGCTAAGGGTTTGCTTACTTCCTTTGCTGCCTCCTTTAATATAACTGGACAGATCCCATCCACCCCAGGTGCCTTTCTTGTGTTTATCTTCAACAATTTCTCCTCCACTTTACTCTCAGTTATTACAAGATTATCTAGCTTACTGCCAGAGTTGAATACACCTCTGGCATTCCTCTAGCTGACTAACTCCTCATGTGTGAATGTCGATGCAAAATATTCATTTAGTTGTTAGCTACCTGAGCAGGATCATCAACAGTTGAACCATCGATATCAAGTGGACCAATCTGATTCATCTCCTTCCTTCTAGAGTTTACATAAGTAAAGAACTCTTGGCTGTTTTTCTTTGCGTCCCTTGCCAAATATTTCTCGTAATCTGCCTTCGCCTGCCTAACCACCTTGGTAACTTGGTTACAGATCAATTTGGATCTATCATAGGCTTCTGTGTCACGTGTTAATTTATATGTATCCCATGCATATTTCTTCTCTGCGATATGTCTCATTAGTTCATCTGACATCCATTTAGGCCTAAACCTTGAACAATATTTCTTAGTTGGTATGTAAAGCCTAGTAGCTTCCAAGATAAGTTCTTTGAATGCTTCCCATTTTAAATTTGCTGTTGGTAACATCATCAGTTGGTCTCACTGTATAGAATTTAAATACTGTCTCAGACCATCGTAGTCGTCTTTACGAAATCAAAAACCCTTCTCTTTACCCCTGATGGTAGTTACCTCTTTGAGTAAATCCCACTTCAGCACATTGTGATCACTGCCACCTAGTGGTTCCTTTATTTGCAGATTCTTAATGCATGAAGAATCACTGCTGATAATCCAATCAAGAGTATTTCTCCCTCTAGTTGCCTCCCGAACATGCTGATGTAGAAAACAATCATCCAACAAATCCACAAAAGCCTTGCTAGTGTGTGAGTGACCAACCGACAAATTCCAGTCGATATTTGGGAAATTAAAATCCCCCAGTAAATCAGACTCTCTGATTTACTGACCCACTCTATTTTCCTGTACAGTTTCTTATTATACTCATCAGAGTCATTAGGCTTATAGCACACTCCTACTCTCAATTTTGATCTCCCAATGCTTATGTCACATCAAACTGACTCGACACTGCACTTTACAACGATGTCGAGTGGCTGCACTTCCTCGGATTTTATGTTTCTTAACTAATAGCATAACCCCTCCTCCTTTTCTATCCTGTCATTCCTTTCTGTAGACGTTGTACTCCCCAAATTCCAGTTCTGCATTCCTTATATCTGTATGACACCACGTCTCTGATATCCAAACAATATCCGCCTTTGATGCTTTGAGCAATACCTCAAATTCATCAAATTTATTTATCAAACTCCTAGCATTAGTGTACACGCAAGTATGCATGTACCTGTTTCTATTCTTAGCTACCCTAACGCAACCCATGTGTTTACTTGTACCGCAATGACTCTCAGCAGTCTCTGAAATATCCTGCTTGTTTTTCTGGCTTCTGCTCATTCCAATAGAAGTATGCAAGAATCACTTTCACCTCTGCCAGTGGCTACTGTTAATCTATTGGTCCTCGTATCGTCCCATGCTAGTAGTTTTCCGACCGACCTAACACTGCCTCGATAGTATCAGCAAATATTCTTGCTCCCTTTATATTTAAGTGTGTCCCATCGCTGTAGAAGCAGTCTCTCCTGTTAACAAGTACACACCAGGCTGAAAAAAATTCTATCCCTTGAGCCTTGCACAATCTTTCCAGGGCCGAATATGAAGAAAATGACTGAATTCAGAGGAAATGAAAATTGGTAATGATTGAAGAGTTCTAAAGAAGAGTTCTATTAGAGTAATAATTAATTGATAATTGGATGGCTGCTCTCATCATTGTTTTATTATCAGTAAATTCAGAAATTTCTCGGGGATGGTGGAGAGGTAAAAGCAAACAAATTTTAAGAGATTGCACGTTTCCACTTATACTGCACTCTTCCGTCGAACATTATAAATAAATAAATAAATCACTACAAAATGCTCAAACAGCATTTCAGAACAGTTCATCGGATTTCTATTTATATATAGTACACTCTGAAAAATCTGGCACTTCTGAATTTGTTTAAAATCCGGCATCCGAAATACTTTAAGGATCGACAGTTTTTCTATTAAAAAAAAAAAAAATCATCATTTCACCGTGAAATCGAGAAATACTAAAAAAGTTATTCGGCACTCATACAAACGATCGCGTTTGTCTTTAAGAATCCATGCAAAAAAATTACATTTTCTTTATAAAAGGTTGCAAGAAGGTTTTTTCCTTTCATCTGTTTTTTTTTAAGCGAGCAGAATTTAAACTGTATTGATGCAATGCCTTAATTCTTGGGGCTGAAGAAACTTGCCTTTGCAACGAATTGCCATGGTATTGCACCATTTGTTTAAAAGGCGAGCTTCTATGACAGCCTGTTTTGGGACTAAATGGTTCCTCATCACACAGCAGGCGGTCTCCGGGCAACACCTAGACAAAACAGTTGTAAAGGAGTTATTCGATGCCAACTGCAATGAAATACAAAATCAGAGTTTACAAAGTTCAAAATAAAGGAAAGTCATTGAAAAGAAAGTTTGTTCTGATGTGAGAATTAAGACCTTGCATTATCCATGCAGTTTAATTCCTGCTGGCAAAAACAGATGCAATGACAAGATAGCCATTATAAATGTTTCTAGATGTAAATAAATTCAACTGTTTGTGCTTAACATTCATTGAAATGGGATCCTCTAAAACTAGGCACCATATTTCTCTAAATCTGGAAAATTTTAAAACAGGTATCTCCCATCCCCGAGTGTGTCAGATTTTTTTAGAATTTGCTGTATAACGAACCTTTTGACGCCAGCGATTATGTATACAACTCCAAACTGATAAACATATAAAACAAAATTGCTTTCTCATGTAAAGGCTTTTCAGTTCAATACCAGCTATCGTCAAACTGCTGTAGTCGAAGCTTCAGTTTTAGTAGTAGTAACAGTAAAAAAACCAGTTCACTCATCATCGTACCCTCCAAGAACTTGTCCAGTTCTCAATTTAATTTATTTAACTTATCCATTCCACAACAACAGATGGAAGGCTGTTCCAACAATCAACCACCCACTGGTTGAATGCAAACTTCCACACATCTATCCTGCAATCCATCCTTTCTCAATTTGAATTTATGCCCCCTCATGTGCGTAGTAGTCTCTGCAAGGGGAAGAATACTATTAAAATTCAGCGTACTCAAAACATTGAAGGCTTTAAACACCTCAATCAAATCTCCACACAGGTGCCTTGCCTCGAGACGTTGCAATTTGCAGAACTATAGCCTTTCCAAGTAAGAGCACCCTTTTGTTCCCTTCAGCAATCTGGCTGCCCTTCTCTGCACCCATTCCAGCAGATCTACATCCTTAATAAAGTGAAGCCTACAGCCCTGTATATAGTACTCAAGATGAGGCTTAATAATGGCCTTATACAAAGGAATAATCACCTCCGTATCCCTGCTGGCAAATTCCTGTATATCACTGACAAAACCCCATGAGTGTCCTGGCAGCATATCTGCACTTCTCAGAGAATTTTATGTTTGACTGCACAACTGTCCCAGGTCTTTTTCATTTTCTATACTAAGTGTAGTACCACACAGTTGATAAGTTACTCTGGGGTTACTGCTACCCATGCGCAGTATCTTGCATTTGTCAATATCAAACTTCAATTGCCATTTCTCAGCCCATCTGCCTAACTTTTCTAGATCCTGTTGCAGTAGCAAACTGTCATTCCTTTCATTAACTACCCTGCCAACCTTTGTATTATCTGCAAACTTGGACATTAAGACTAATACGTCTTAATCAATATCATTGGTAAATATTGAAAACAAAACAACGATGAACTCAGCACTTAATCCTGGGGAACTTCACTAATCCACGAAGAGCAATGCCCATTGATAACAACTCTCGGTCGGGCTCTTCTTCCACTTAACCATCCCTTTATCCATAGCAGTAACTTGTCCTTAGTGCCACATTGCTGCAGTTTGAACAACAGTCTTATGGGCAACAGTATCAAAAGCCTTCCTGAAACCGACATATATGATTTCAAAATTATTTTTTGCATCCAGTTCCTTGGTCACTGCGTCACAGTAACCTATCAGATTAGTTAGAGAAGACGGCCCCTTGAAAGAACCATGCTGTGATTTCAGTATAATTGCATGTCTGACCAAACGGTCCAGCATTACAAAATTTGTACTTCTTTAACCAGTGATTCCATTATTTTACCTGGAATAGATGTTAAGCTAACAGATCTGTAGTTATTTTGTCACCCTTTGATTCCCCTTTGAACTGGGGGGATGCTTTCGCACATCTCCAGTCTGCGGGGACCTCCTCAGAATCCAAGGATGCGCTCCTAACTATGGTTAAAGGTTTTCTTACTTCCTTCGCTGCCGCCCTTAATATAATTGGATAGATCCCATCCAACCCAGGTGACTTTCTTATGTTTAACTTCAATTCAACTTCTTCAATTTCTCTTCCACTTTCCTCTTAATTATTACAAAATCATTAAACTCCCTGTTAAAGTTTGATAAACCACTTTCATCCACCTCCCTAAAGAATTCCTCATGTGTGAATGTAGATGCAAAATATTCATTCAGTTTGTCAGAAACCTGAATAGGATCATCAACAGTTGAACCATTGTTATCAAGTGGACCAATCTGATTCATTTTCTTCCTTCTAGTGTTTACAAAAGTAAAGTAGTATTTGCTGTTTTTCTTTACATCCTTTGCCAGAGATTTCTCATAATCTGCCTTAGCTTGCCTAACCTTTTTCGTGACTTGATTACAGACAAATTTATATCTATCATGGGCTTCTGTATCACCCGATAATGTCTATACATCCCTGCACTTTTCGTCCTTTCCATGTGTCTCAATAGTTCATCCGACATCCATTTAGTTCTAAGCCTTGAACAGTATTTCTTTGTTGGTATGAAAAGACTAGTAGCTTCTTTGATTACTTGCCATTAAGAATTTGCTATTGGTAACCTGAGACCACTGTAGTCACCCTTACGAAAACAAAAGATTTTCCCTTTACCTTTGACAGTAGTTATGTCTTTAATTAAATTCCACATTAGTACACTGTGATTGCTGCTACCCAGTGGATCCTTTACCTGCAGATTTTTTATGCAAAAAGAATCACTGCTGACAACCAGATCAAGAGTATTGCTTCCTCTTGTTGCGTCTCTAACATGCTGCTGTGGAAAACAGTCATCCAAGAAATCCACAAAAGTCTTGCTAGTCTGTGAGTGACCAACCCACAAATTCCAGTCAACATCTGAAAAGTTAAAATCCCCTGTTATAAGACATTCTGATTCGCTGTCCCAATCTATTTACTAAACTCCTAGCATTGTTGCTGTTATGGGTATTGTTCAGGCATCCATGTAAAACTCTTCGATGATTACGATAAAATATATACACTGGCGTTCAAAGAAAGTGCATCACCTAGGAATTTCTCATTTCTAACCCTTTTTCGCGATGGTATGTTACATTAATGACTAGCATCACAAATATAAATATAAACAAAAAATATTTATTAATAGTTAAGGCAAAGCTAAGTAATATTTGACAGGTGCTCGGAAAATATTCCAAAATGAGCATTTATACAACCTTTGCAACCTTTATACAACAGTTTTGGTAAACACGACAATTATGGCTGAAACGTTATCAGAAGCCCTCAATTTGCTTCAATTATCATTTTAAATTTATTTATAATGTTCCTAGCATTAGTGTATATGCAAGTATACATGCTATCAAGTTAGTTACCCTAACACAGCCCATGTATTCGTTTTTTCCATGACGATCCACAACAGGGCCTGAAATCCCAGACACCTTGCTTTCCAGGCTGCTGCATGTACCAATAGTAGCAATGCAAGAACCACTTTCACCTCTGCATTCGGCTCTAGTTAGAATATCAGTCTGTGTATCCGCCCAAGCTAGCAATTTTCGGACCCACCTATCACTGTCTCGGTAGCATCAGCAAATATTCTTGCACCCCTTCTATTCAAGTGCATCCCATCCCTATAAAAACAGTCCCTCCTGTTAACAAGCACAGACTACGCTGAGAAAACTTCTACCCCATGAGCCTTGTACATTCTCACCAGGACCGAAATGTTTGACAAGGTTCTCAACTATACTCCCTCCTGTCGTATCTGGGCAGAATTGCACACTTTCAAATTCGATCCTAATTCGCCCCTTTTTGCCATCATTGCCATGTACTTGTTAAGTACTCAGATTTTCTACTCTTAATATCATTAATGTGAACATGATGATGTATAACAATATCACCTTTTTTACCCTTAAAAGAGATCTGCTCTCCTTTTGACCCTGGCAGACATAGATAAAAAAAATAATAATAAATAAATCTGCAGCCCTTGTCAATCGACTGCAGAATGGAAGCCTCCTCAACAAGTCATGTTGTGGGAAATGGACCATAATCTGCCACGCTGGTCCAGTGCGGGTTAATAGATCGACCGTATTTAGCAGTCAGGAGCTTGAAGCCAGGTCTACTCAAAGAGCGTGTGCCACTCCACTCCCGCTCAAAACCACTCGACTACAGAGGCCTTTATCCTGGTCCTATTCCACCTATCCTTCTTGCACAACATATTTCCGGTTTCCCTGACAATAGAGTCACCGACAATATGGCTATATGTTATATACCAGAAAATTTGTACGCTGTTATTTATGCTAGGCCACGGGTGGGAAGAAACAGATTTATTTTTTTAGATAAGAAGAATAAACTCTTCAATTTTAATGCCTGCTCATAAAAGAATAAAAGGCATTATATAGTGATACTGAATCAAATTCTTCCTGTTTTTAATAAAATTAGAAACCAAATCGAATGTTTAAATATTTTAGAAAATTACGAGCGCATTCGTATATTTTGTATTTAAACCATTTGTTTAATAAATATTATAACATTTAGAGATAGTATACACTGTAAGAAATCAATCTATATTCAAGATTCTGAAGATGAAGATACTGATGGACCTTCCCTCTCTTTTATTAGTCCACATCAATGGCCATCCTCACTGGGACACTGACAATTCTTATGGTGATCGTTGAAGTGATGACAAGCAAGAATGCAAATTCATCAAGTGAAATTTCCACAATGCCTGCAAGAGACACGAATCCAAAGGGAAGAGGATTCGATAGTGATGGACCCTGGATGGCGCCTTCCTCAAATGATATAATTATTGTATCAGACAAGCCGTCCAAATCTTCCTTCAGCAAGGGTGGGGACGATGACCTTCTTCCTCTACTGTTACTTATTGGTCCTCTGCTTCTAAGTGCTATCTTGCTCCCATCTGGGATGTCCATGATGAATGGGATGATGTCCATGATGATGCCAATGGAACAAGGTCGAAAAAGAAGACGAAGAGACGCTGTAATTTCCTATCGAAATATGCAGAAACAGATAGAAGAGATCATGGATGAACTGCAAGAAGCCGTTTCGAAATATGAGTGAGGATACTGATGGACACTCAAAAGCGAATTCTGTATGGAATGGTCGTTTATCAGGAGATATCAGTGAATTCTGCTAAATTAAATATATATATATATATGTGTGTATTTTAGAACACACACACCAGTGATTAAATTAAAGTTTTATAATGAAGTTAAAATCAACCAAGCTTCCCCCTCACCAATCCCCCCACACACCAGAAGTTATTACTAACTCGAATACTAATGATCTTAGCAATATCACTTTCATTCTGTGTAGGCACTTTCATTCTGTGTATCAAGAAACACGTAACACATATGCATTATAGAAGTATGCAGCACTGTACAGAAGCACAAAGGCATTTTGATAATAATCTTACATGATTCATGGTATCTGCTTGACTCTTTGAAGATCCAAATAGTCAAAGCATCATCGTAACGTAATTAGTCATGCCAAGTTCTGTCTACAGTATACAGTAGTGTTTTACTATAGTCAGTAGTTTGTCTATTATGGAAGCCTCTTCTTTGAGAACAGGTTTTATTTATTTATTTAATTTTCCCTTAATCAATATCCATACATGTTTCTATAAGTCACATCATTCCACCTATGTACTTATCGTAAAAAAATAGGTAATGAGTGTTATGATTTAGATTCATATCTGTATTGTTTGTAGTTTTAGAAATGTGTATATTTATAATATTTTTTTTTTAATGAGACTTTTGTTAATCCGCATGAAACGTTTGCATAAATTACAATTAATATCGACATTTGTAAAATAATAAGAGTTTACCTCAATATAGTACGTAGAACACTTCCGTATGATACTCTCCAGAAATTAAAACGAAAAAATCGAAAACTTACATTAGAGTAAAAAATAAATAATTAAAAATCAATTTAATACAATTAAATCAATTTAACAAATTAAAAATCAATTTAACGCAATTAAAAATATTAAAGAGAATCTAACGAAAATATTCAAAACGATTTTTCTTCCTGAAGCTGACAACACTTTTCGACCGGCTGTCGTGATCACAGGAATGAATTTTTTTTTAATATTTTCGTTCGATTCTTTTTTAATATTTTTAATTGCGTTAAATTGATTTTTAATTATTTATTTTTTACTCTAATGTAAGTTTTCGATTTTTTCGTTTTAATTTCTGGAGAGTATCATACGGAAGTGTTCTATGTACTATATTGAGGTAAACTCCTCTTATTATTTTACAAATATTAATATCAATGTAGAACGTATTGAGTATTACAGCTCTGATTCATACTATCTAATTAATATCGACGAAAAGAACCATTCCGTTCATCGAAATTTCTTTTTCCCCAAAAACTTATTGCATCCATCGTACATACCAGAAAGGAGAAAATAGTAAATATTCAAAATAAAAATAAAAAGTTGCAGCAATAAACTTCATGCCTGAATTATCACGATAACAAAATAGTAAAATACTTGCGTATGTAATAGTTGAAAGATAAAACATGCATCCAGCTATCAAAAATAAATAAATATATGAAACTTTGTTAACGTTAAATATATGAAACTTTGTTAACGTTAAATATATGAAACTTTGTTAACGTTAAATATATGAAACTTTGTTAACGTTAAATATATGAAACTTTATTAACGTAATAGAATGTATCTTACTATTAATTATAAGTACCATCAATTTTGAAAAAATTAACTTATATCACTATTCGCATAAGAACCCAAAACTTCCTTTTATAAAATCTATCATTTAAGGAAAACAACGCCATCTCTTGTTGGCGTATGCAAAAAAAAACATATGCTGAAACTCATCAGGTATTCACGACTTCGTTTCTTAAAACGTGGTGAATAATCCCCTGTATTTTTTAAAAATCTAAATACAAACGTCTTCCAATTGCAACCAAATGGAAGACGCATCGAGGAAAAGATTCTCCTCACCCCCTGGTCTGCACGATCAAGGCGGCACAATTTAAATACAGATACTGTATTAGAAGAAACCATGTCTCTGCCTTTTTTTGAAGATTTATAAATTCCCCATCTATGAGGCAAGTTTAGATTCGATTCTGATCGGGTTATAGAATCTGAAGTCATTATTTTATGTCATCAACGTAGAAACTTGTTACCGAAGGGGTAGATAACTGCACACAACTTCTACATTTATGTATTATAGATATGCTTATAATAATAAATTATTTTTATTTGCTGAGATTACTTGTTAAAACATCATCCCCACGTTTTCTGATCTTTGCCAGTTCTGCCATGAATCAAGAAGCTCGAATATTGTTAGCTGTCGTGCTGATGACAGGGATAACTTTGGATCCCACAAATCGAGGAACCATACGATCCGTCATCGGAGGGAAACCAATAGAATCATTCAGAGGTCGCGTGATTAGAAGAGATGACGATGACTGGTCGAGACCTCCCAGAATTCCTTGGATCGATGACCGCCAAACCATATTTACAAATACCGAAGTTCTTCCTGTATTTTATTTCATGGCTCCACTAATTATGACAGCACTCTTATTACCGGTAGGAGCGATGATTCTTGCAGCAGTCATGATGGCCATTGGAATCAATACTAGGAGCGATTCAGTAAGACAAACTGCTTCTCCCAGAAGATTGGAAAAGACATCACTACACCATAACTTGACAATGAGGATTTTGGAGATACTACCAAAAGTTCAGGAAGCCATTTCGAAATTTAACGATTTATCAGAAAATGGGAATATACGATAAATCATATTCCCTCTAACAAGCCAAATTAATGAACTACATTACCATCAATATTGTAATTCAATATTTTTTTTTTCGCTAGGCATATCACTGGTGACAAAAGACAAAGATATAAATAAAAATGCCCAAATTATATTCGTGAAACTGACAAAATTCCAAACACAAAGCTCGATTATGATTGGATGTTTCTGTTTGTTTATTTGTTTGTTTTTCTCTTAATTAAATTGAAAGTGTTCAAAAGCTTGTCTTCAGTAATGTTTATTAATATAAAATACTTAAAATAATTACATGCATATGTTTTATATGCATGAAAGTATTTACCTAAGATGTAAACAAATAACAAAAATAGAACCAAATTAAAATACTGCTACTACATACATACAATCCATTGAATTAATACGCATGCATTAAGTAGGTAAATTCAAATTCCTTTTAACTTTAAATTAACACACGGGCACACACTCATATAGTATCAGAAAGCATTCATAAATAAATCTGTTGAATTTGTTCAGTAATCTGTGCCCACTTTTAATTTGACACACAATTGTAAATGTGCTGATTGGTCAATAAAAATTTTTCGTTAACCCTTCATTGTTTTGTAACTACTGTATTATGTAATCGTAGTGTTGCTGAGACAGCTGCAATTACAAAATAGTAATAATTTCTATGAAGTTATGAAGCCATTTTATAAATATTCAATTTATGAACAGCGTATGAAACAACTTAATTTTTATAACATAATTACATCTGAACGATAATTATGAAATCTGGATATTCATTACTCAGTAATTAAAAAATAAAAAAATTTTACTGATAGAAAACTTGCTACGGGTAATTTGGGCTGTTTTGCTTTAAATGCTAGGGCTGATTTCTTGTTCCACTATTCCACTGATGTAGAGCTAGACCAAATACATACCTGAATTCAAAATTCTGACATGTTAAACGAAATAATATCAAGTCACTACCGCTTTGAATTTGTTTATCTCAGGTAGCGTTGTGGTTAGCAGTATGCATATATTACGCATTCGAACATACAAAGCCACAAAATAACAACTATTATATTGGGTACCATAAAAACAAAGGTTGTAAATTCCATTTTCTACTGGAGAATTTTACTGGAATATAAAAAGAAAATCTGTCATGTATCTTAATTTAAAAATGTATTATTTATGATTTACCAATTCGATTTTCTTTGTTTCACTGAATTAAGTATCGTTTTCTGGTTGACCAAATATAGCTATATAATATATTATATACAGAGTGTTTTAAAAATGATGGTCAATAATTTAAAGGTGAAAAGCAAGCAAAAAAGTCTCAGTGAACATCAGGCCGCAAATGAACCGTTTTCAAGATAATGCACATTTTCTGTTAAGATTTGCCGCTGACTATGGGAGCGCTAGTTTAGCAAAAAGAGTGGTTTTATTAAACATAAGATAATACATTTTTAATTTTTGGTTTCAACACCACAAGATTTTACAGATGTTATATGTTACAGGGTGTTCTTTCTAACACCCTTTCCTCAACATCAGGTGTTATGCTTCTGGACCTACCTACTCGTACTCCATAAGCGAATCGCCCATGTTCTCTAAGGCATTGATGAATGTGCGCTGTTGGACTGCCTTCAGCGGGAAAATGCTTCTTGGTATAAATGTGCGGCCTTGAGTGCAGTGCCGTTGGCTTTACCATACATAAAATGCATGTCCGCATACTGTTCGTTGCTGTAACCTCTTTCCACTCTTTCCACGTTGACTATCCTTTGACAAGTAGTAGTATGCCTGCTACATCTCAGAGCATTGAGAGAGGGGAAACGAAGAGAATGAGCATAAACTAACCTAAACAAACAAGTCAGTGGTGGATCCCAACTGTATACAGTTCACCTTGTCAGTGGCGGATCCCAAGTAGAAATGTGCAATATCTCGAACCCTTAAGGACCCATGTTTACTAAGCCTTTTTTGCAAATTGCAGGGTGTATACAGGATGTTTCAAAAGTGATGATCAGTAATATAAAGGTGAACTGTAGTCTGTACAGTTCACCTTTATATTAATGACCATCACTTTTGAAACACCCACTTTTGAAACACCCTGTATAAATTATAACAATGAATTTAGAAAATCCGCCAAAAAAAAAAAAAAAAATATATATATATATGTATATGTTTTCTGTAATTACATTGTTGAAATTTGTTTGGTGTGACGACAATTGGTTATAGATTAATGAAATAACAACATACTTATATTGCCAGTATAGATATTTAATTAAGAATTAGTACTTGTTATTAATGCTATAAGAACTAAAATATGTGAACCGAAATGACAGGTATAGTCTATTCTAATTGGATATCATGGAAGGAATAGCTAAACTGAGTTCGTAACTCTGAAATTATAACATTTCATCCATGAATTGAAAATAGGCTAAAATCATAACAAAACAAAATCTGCTTTACCTGTATAAAGTAAGCTTAATGTAAAAGAAGACATTCTTTAAAAAAGTTTAACGAACATGACTGAGTTCTATCGATCACAGTCATTACTGACCTTGGCCCTTTTCTTTTCTTGCCAGTCGTCATCACCACAGAAGAGATGTTCAGAGTACTCTTGGGACTACTGGCAAGCGTGGGATTCATTGCTGCAGAAAAGGAACAAAGTCTAAAGATCAATACGTCATTACACCGAAGCAAAAGTATCGTCGACGGCTTTTTGAAAAGAGTGTCGGGTCGAGGTCATGCTATTATGCCATGGAAGTCACAGCAGTCAGCTCCAGAAGTTATATTTCTCTCCCAGAAGGATTCGTCATCCAGTGGAAGTAAGGATGCCATTTTACCACTGTTGATGATGGTTGCACCTCTGCTCTTGTTCGCTATTTTGTTACCATCACTGTGTAGTCTGCTCACAGGCACTCTAGCCTTCATGAGAGGCACTGGAATGATGCAAGGAGGGATGGCAGGAAATGGAGGGGGTAATGGAGGAACTGGAAGACGAAGGAGGCACCTATCCGTGTATCATCCTGCTTTGACAAATAGAGTATTATACCTCTGGAAGGGAGTTGAGGATGCTATTATAAAGTACGAACAGACTTAAACACTATATATGAGACCATATACTTCTAGTAGAACTATCAGTTTCTAAAATGTTGTCTGGCAACAAGAGACTTTAGTAAATGCAATTTCCATGATATGTTCATTTAGCGCGATGTGGCACGTCAGCACAATTTTGCACTGCCATCTTGAAAAAAAAAGAGCTAAAACATTTAGCATTTTTGTGAAAAGTTCCACGTAAAAATCACGAGTTTACCTCTGTATATTTATAGACCAACAGATGTGAAGTATTGACTATTCAAAAATAAAATATTCAAACATCATTTAAATTTAAAGTTCCGAAAAACACCATATCTCAAGAAGAAGCTATTCTGAACAATGGGGCTGTCGAAAAAACGAAGCATTAATTTCTCAACATATCAAAGAATTAACGAATTAGAATTAAGGCACAATAAACAATTAGAAAAACAAACAAAAGAGTCTACAGCTAACTTATTCATACTATTTCTATTTGTCAATGAGTTAACAATATCAGTTTCATTTTGAGCTTAAGTAATATACTTCGAAATGGCTTAATATTCACTCGATATCCTTAAAAAATCCAAGCATATTTTGTCACATTTCTTGTTCTTAATTAAATTACACAAGTACTATACGTATCCATGGCATGTTACGATTTACATCATACCATTCATAACAATATGACGGAATTAACTCATAATGGAATATACCGTACTTGCATATACTGCCGTAGTAGGGTGAAGTTTTACACTTCAAATTGGCTAAATAAACAAATGTATGCCAGTTATATGCATATTTTCTCTGTATTACAAGATGACAAGCAGTTTAGAACCAAAAATTGCATCAAAACGTCTGCTGTTGTTTTGTTTTATTTTTTCTAGAATATGAAGAGAGAAATTGTGGGATCGATATGTTTCATCATTCTTCTGAGTGGTATGTTCATCGATAGTAGAACAACCAAAAACACCACATCTATGGATAGGAGTCCTTCCAAAATTGTAAATCAGATACATGGTACTTCTAGAGGAGGAGGATGGAATCAACAGCCAATGAAGATGATATGGATCGCCGAGAAGCAAGAGTCAGACGGTGGGGGTGGCAAAGATACTACTACAAATACATTGTTATTGATGCTAGGACCACTAATTCTGACTGCCATATTGTTACCCGCTTTGTGTAGTCTACTTACTGGAATGATAACAGTGGTCACCATGACTACCATGATGACAGGAGGAACACCTGATACCATGGGAAGAAGAAGAAGAAGAAAGAAACACATTCATTCCTTTAATCCTTCGCTGGAAGATCGGATATACAATGTATGGCAGCAAGCTGAAGCAGCCATATCGAAGCACCGCGTGAAAACTAATTAACTTGTCTAATTATTAAGAATAAGAAAAACCAAGTACTAAACTTCAGTTTACCAATAACTGTTAGCCACGAATGAAATTCAGGAAAAGTAGAAAAGCCCAAAGAATCAATTTTAAATTTTTCAATGTGCTTAATATGACCATATATAAATATACTAAGTTCAAAAGCTTATGATAGAGTGATATTATGTTATTAAAGTTCTAAGGGAACAAGAGACAAAAGAATCAATATTCTGGAGCAAACGCAAATACAGTATAAACGTCAGTATTCTCGGTAATCTACTCTGTAATGAATTGTTGAAAAATAAAGCATTCCTTTATGAATACATTAAATAATTGAAGCATTAGGGTATATTAAAAAATTCGAACAGAACAACAAAAAAATTCCATCCACTGCACAATAATCATCATAAATATCTAAATTGTTCATTCATTTCTATTTATAACTGGGTTTATAATAATAGTGTTATTTTCATAAATATCAGAATGCTGGAAAAGTAACCATTATTTATTTTGAATTTTCATGTAATATGCTTCCTGGATTAACATTTATTTGATATCCTGAAAAAACCATGTATATTTTGTTACACCTCTTGTTCTAAACTAAATTACACCAAGTATTACATGATACTGTGTAAGATACCCCATGCTCAACAGCATGTTACAATTTACATATCATTAAATAACAATATAACAAATTTAAATCATTCGAATGTGTTCCAGTTAAAACCAAAAGTTACATCAAAAACGTCTGCTGTTGTTTTGTTTTCTTTCTAGAATATGAAGAGAGGAATTGTGGGATCGATGTGTTTCATGATTCTTCTGAGTGGCATGTTCATCGATAGCAAAACAACTAAAAACATCACTTCTGTAGAAATGAATCCTTCCAAAATCGCAAGCGAAGTACATGGTACTGCTAGAGGTGGAGGATGGAATCAACAACCGATGAAGATGGTATGGATCGCCGAAAAGCAAGAGTCGGACGGTGGGGGCGGTAAAGACACTACCACAAATACATTGTTGATGATGCTAGCACCACTAATTCTGACTGCCATATTGTTACCTGCTTTGTGTAGTCTACTCA
Source organism: Mastigoproctus giganteus (assembly GCF_048544385.1). Taxonomy (NCBI): domain Eukaryota; kingdom Metazoa; phylum Arthropoda; class Arachnida; order Uropygi; family Thelyphonidae; genus Mastigoproctus; species Mastigoproctus giganteus. Next base: position 53,219,815 of record NC_143580.1, on the reverse strand, counting down.
CTGGGATGATGACAATGGCCACCATGACTAACGTGATGACAGGAGGAGGAGGAGGAGGAGGAATGCCAACTGATACTGTGAGAAGAAGAAAGAAAAGACACATTCATTCGTTCAATCCTTCCTTAGAAGATCGAATATACAATGTATGGCAGAAAGCTGAAGAAGCCATATCGAAGCATCGAGTGAAAACGAATTAACTTGTTTTGATTAAGAAAAAGAAAAACGAAGTAGTAAACCTCAATTGCCGATAACTGGTAAGCTATGAATGAAATTTAGAAAAAGTACAAAAAAAAAAACCCATAGAGATGGGTTAAACTGTTCAAATACTAAACTAAGATAAACTAATACTAAACTCTTCATTTAAGGATTAATGCAATTTCCCCATTCGATTCTCAATTAATATGTAGTTTTTGTTTTCTGTATGAATCAATGCTTCAGTTAAGTTACTGAGAATTCTAAGAGGCAAGAGACAACAGCATCAATATTTTACAACAAACCCATAATAATTTGGATTAAACTTCAAAAGGTGAAATCTGGCTCCAGATATAATTGCAAATTAGTGGTTTATTGATTGTTGCCCATAGGTGGAAAAAAGGATTTCCTACAACAAAGGCAGGTTTCAATTAACTAAATAAAATCAATTCATGTCAACATTTCGGATCCGTTTTGGGATTCCGTTCTCAAGACAAGATGCTTTTAATGTAGAGGCGACTGGACTCTTCTGAGAGAGGTTGTAAGCACAGCGGATCCGAAATGTTGACTTCAATTGTAATTTTATTTATTTAACTGAAAGTGCCGTTTTGTAGAAAATCGTATTTTCCACCTCGGGGGTCCCTGTTTTATTCCTTTTGAAATTTAATTATTAATTTCCATGTAAGTAATAAATAATTTTTTTCTGTTTATACTCCGGCACGACAACGTCAGTAGAGTTTCCAATAAATCGTCAATACAAGTATTTATCGTATTTAGTAGTCACGGGCTTGAATCCCGGTTCACTCAAGGAACGCGTGCTATACACTATCTCCCCTGACCACTCGGCTACGTCAGGCCTAAATGTCCTTCACAGAACACATCATTTTTAATTCATATCTGCAAAATGTGAATTAAACCTCTCTCTCTCTCTCTCTCTCTCTCTCTCTCTCTCTCTCTCTCTCTCTCTCTCTCTCTCTCTCTCTCTCTCTTTCATTCACTTCAATGGTCGCTAGGGGTAGGGGGATCGAAGATCAGATAAACATTCCCCAGTGAAAATTATCTCTCGTGTAATCTTAGACACTGACACCCTTCATGAAAGTTCCTGGCGACGCCCACGTCGTCAGGAACTTTCATTTTCTTATTAGAGGTGAAGCTTTCCCCAATGTCAATATAAAAATAAGATACGAATGAAATCCAAAAGCACAAAAGCCACAAAGAGTCGGGTTCAATTTTTAATTTTTTTACATGTAAGTAATATGCCCATGTATCTGGTAATAGTGTCTAATTTTAAAGTGATAAAAATAAAAATTGCAATGAAGTAATCTATATCAGAAAGATCTTTGGATCAACTTCCAAAATCTTCTCTATTCCTAGTATCATCTTGTTTTCATACGGCTTTCCCGGGATGAACATTGCTGATCTCTTTATGTGGGACGAGGGAAAACACAAAGACAGTAGGAAACAAGAAGTAGGACATGGCTCATTAAAATTTAGCTTACATGCAAAATACAAAATGCAACGGTAAGCATCTGAATACATTTGTGAAATACCAAAGAATCAAATTAATTGTTTTGCTATAATTCAGATCCAAACGCGAATTCGTTTATTTTTCTTATCGTGTTAATAACAGCTGACTTCTACAATGCGAACAGAAAGTTAACTGTTACCAACACGATACGAAAAGAGTTGGCGACTTGAGTGTACTCATTACGTCACAGTCTCAAAATGGTGATTCGTGACGTGGCATATTTGTCATAAGTTAATAGGAGTGTTATACGATTCTTTGGCAGCTACGGCTGTCAAAGCAGCCAACGTCCACCAGAAAACGTAGAAGATATGTGAAGACATGAGCTTGTCCGACGCTTGTATCCGTAAGTGGATGCAGAGATTTAAAAAACTTTACAGGACTGAGAGCAGTAATCTGCTCTTGATTGTCTTCAGGTACAAGAATGGCGTCATAGTTGCAGATTATCTGCCTCTTCAGTAGGAAATTTCAATGTTATGTGTAATATAAAAGCAAAATATGGATATGCTTGTGACGTGTGTAATTATCGTGTTTTTTTGACACTTAAATGTCACCATCAAACCCGTCCCTCTCTTACCTTGATATTCTCGCACAACGATAACGTGACAAACCAAGAAAAACTTTTTTCCATGATAGGATCACACATTGGTAAATCACAGAGAGATTTATTGCTAATGTGAGACTATGTTGAGAAACTTTGTCTGAATCACGTTATATACAAAACAACTATTTTCATTTGGGTCAACCTGGTTATATGCATCTAGACAATATATTGGACTGAAAGAGGAAATAAGAAAGTGAATAATAAGGAAAAAAGTAAAAAAAAGAAAGCAAATCCGAAGAAAAGAATAATTACCAGAGAGAGAGAGAGAGAGAGTTTTAATAGTTTTCGATTCTGAAGATATAAAATACATTTCAAGAAAAAGAGCAGGGGATAAAATAAGTATTTTATGCCTCCTCATTTTCTTCTAAACTGGGGGTAGAATCTGTTATACACTTTAACTAGCACGCATGCCTGTTGTGTATATTATATACACAACAGGTGTATATTATATACACAACTCCCACTAGCATCGTCAGCAGAGGAGGCTAGTGGGAGTCAGAAGTGTTCAAAGCCGCTAAGTGGATTTTCTTATTTATTGATTTGAAATTATTGTTTTTCTAAAACTTTTGATTCAAATTTAGTAGTATAGCATTATTTTGTGATTTTCTCATTAATCTGGTGTATTTATTCTTTACTCGGCCTTGTAATTGCATAAAAGTATCGGTAAGGGGATCAAATCCACGTGTTACAAGTTGCAGCTCCGCTGAACGAGAAGTTTTTTAGCCATATTTAGCAGCTTTATTGACCAATTGTTACATCAAATTATTTTCTGTAAGTAGCTTATAGACCTAGTCAGGATCCTTAGTTTATTCTGAATTGAGACAGCGAGATTTGGAAGTTAATTAATACTTAAGTGTCCACAGATTTACCATTCGTAACTTGCCGCCATTGTTATACGATACAACGTTATATCCTGAACTAGATAGCGTAAGTTTAGTATAGTATAGTATAGTATATAATATAATATTGTCAATCAATCAGCAAAATCTAGTAATCTTGTTAAACTCCATTGTCAATTAAATTGTACTTTTAACTAAATACATATAACGACTTAGATTACAAACGTAACATAATTAATTAATACATAACTTGATACGGAAATTATATAAACGGAACTCGCAGATAATACTCGATACTGAAAAATATATATAGCGTTATAACTGTGTTCGGATACAAGTTTAGGGTTATAATTTTTGTACTGAAATTGAAATTTTATTGAAATAAAATCGAAATAATAACTCAGACCAGAGCAGCAAAGCAAAAGGCTCAAGCTAATGGGAGTGCTGTGGCTCAGGGGAGAACTGAGGGGGAAGTTCCCTCTGAATCATAGCCTTTTAAAATGCCCTGCTTGCATGATGTTTGTGGATCAATCAGGTACGGGACACGATATTGCCATGGGGGATGTCTTTGTGTGTGTGTGTGTGCGATGTAAGGAGTGAAAGGAAATCAGGCGACAACTCAGCGTTGTTATGGGCCTATATGAAAGCTTGAAGGATAAGGAGGATGCCCTCGAAGGATCTAAATTGAGGAGCCCATCAAGCTCTCAGCTGCCCACATCAACGCCAGAGCTTGCACTTGGGCATCACGTGACACAGAGACAACCCCCAAGGCAGAATGCGCTGGTCCCGAAGGAACTAGTAGTTGTTGGTGACTCTATTGTCAGGGAAACGGGGAACATGCTTTGTAAAAAAGATAGGTGGAACAGGACCAGGGTATGTCTGCCAGGGGCAAAGGCTGATGACGTTGTAGAGCGAATATCATCTTTTAAGGGCACAAAAGATGATATAGTTGTACATGTTGGCACTAATAATATTAAGAGTAGGAGACCGGCAGAATTACTTAACAAGTACAGGTCACTGTTGAACAAAAGCCGAGAATTAGGGTTGAATTTGAAAGTGTCTGCAATTCTGCCCAGACACGATAGGAGGGAGTATATGATGAGAGCCTTGTCGATCAATTCGGCCCTAGAAAGATTGTGCAAGGCTCAAGGGGTAGAATTTTTTTCAGCCTGGACTGTACTTGTTAAACGGAGAGATTGCTTCTACAGGGATGGGATACACTTAAATAGAAAGGGTGCAAGAATATTTGCTAATGCTATCGAGCAGTGTTAGGCGGGTCAGAAAACTGCTAGCTTGGGGGGATACAAGGACTAATAGATTAACAGTAGCCACTGGCAGAGGTGAAAGTAATTCTTGCACTGCTTCTATTGGAATGAGCAGCAGCCTGGAAAACAAGATGCAGGATATTTCAGAGACGGCTGGGGGTTATAGCGGTACAAGTAAACACATGGGTTGTGTTAGGATAGCTAAGAATAGGAACAGGTGCATGTATACTTGAGTGTACACCAATGCTAGCAGTTTGGTAAATAAATTTGATGAATTTGAGGTATTGCTCAAAACATCAAAGGCAGATATTGTTGGGATATAAGAGACGTGGTGTCACACAGATATAAGGAATGCAGAACTGGAATTTGGGGAGTACAATGTGTACAGAAAGGATAGACAGGATAGGAAGGGAGGAGGGGTTAGGCTATTAGTTAAGAAACACATAAAATCCGAGGAAGTGCAGCCACTCGACATCGCTGGACAATGCAGTGTCGAGTCAGTTTGGTGTGAAATGAGCATTGGGAGATCAAAATTGAGAGTAGGAGTGTGCTATAGGCCTAATGACTCTGATGAGTATAATAAGAAACTGTACAGGGAAATAGAATGGGCCAGTAAATCAGAGAATGGGGGATTTTATTTCCCACATATTGACTGGAATTTGTGGATTGGTCACTGACACACTAGCAAGGCTTTTGTGGATTTATTGGATGATTGTTTTCTACACCAGCATGTTTGGGAGACAACTAGAGGGAGTAATACTCTTGATCTGAATATCAGTAGTGATTCTTCATGCATTAAGAATCTGCAGATAAGGGAACCACTAGGTAGCAGTGATCACAGTGTGCTGAAGTGGGATTTACTCAAAGAGGTAACTACCATCAGGGGTAAAGGGAAGGGTTTTTGCTTTCATAAAGGCGACTACTATGGTCTGAGACAGTATTTAAATTCCATACAGCGGGACCAACTGATGATGTTACCAACAGCAAATTCAAAATGGGAAGCATTCAAAGAACTTATCTTGGAAGCAACTAGGCTTTACATACCAACTAAAAAATATTGTTCAAGGTTTAGGCCTAAATGGATGTCAGATGAACTAATGAGAAGAAAAAATGCACGGGATACATATAAATTAACATGAGACACAGAAGCCTATAATAGATATAATCTGGTCTGTAACCAAGATACAAAGGAGGTTAAGGCAGGCGAAGGCAGATTACGAGAAATCTTTGGCAAACGATGCAAAGAAAAACAGCAAAGATTTCTTTATTTATGTAAACTCTAGAAGGAAGGGGATGAATCAGATTGGTCCACTTGATATCGATGGTTCAACTGTTGATGATCCTGCTCAGGTAGCTAACAAACTAAATGAATACTTTGCATCTACATTCACACATGAGGAGTTATTCAGGAAAGGGAATGCCAGAGGTGAAGCAAACTCTGGTAGTGAGCTAGATGATTTTATAATAACTGAGAGGAACGTGGAGGAAAAATTGTTGAGGATAAACATAAAAAAGGCACCTGAGGTTGATTTTTTTTCATTATGTTTTTGAAGTCCATTTTTGTATTTTTAACGCTCCGAAAAAATGGATATGGTTAAATACACACAATAGAAATGCGATTAGGGCAAGTGAGACTTTAGCATTAGCATTAGCATTAGTAGCGGCATTTGATGCAAGAAAGCAAGCTTATGCAGCATCAGCCAAAAAAAAAAAAAAAAAAAAAACCACTTCCACTTCACCCCTCTGTTCGTTCAAAATACCTGTCCAGCTGAGCCTTAAACTTATTTAGGCTATCAACCTCCACGACAAGGGATGGAAGTCTGTTCCACCAACCAACCAACCACCCGCTGGCTAAAGGCAAATTTCCGCACGTCTATCCTACATCTGTCTTTCCTCAATTTGAATTTATGCCCTCTCAGGTGATTATTCTGAGCTACAGGAAGAATCCCATCAGCATTGAGCATGCTCAAACCATTCAAGGCTTTATACACCTCTATCAGATCACCTCGCTGGTGCCTAGTCTCCAGACACTGTAATTTGCAAAACTTAAGCCTTTCTTCGCAAGAGCACCCCTTTGTTCCATTCACTAATCTTGTTGCCCTTCTCTGTACTCGTTCCAGCAGCTCTACATCTTTCTTGAAATGAGGCCTCCAAAGCTGTATACAGTACTCTAGGTGTGGCCTGACCATTGCCTTATACAAGGGAATAATCACTTCCTTATCCCTGCTGGAAAAATTCCCGTATATCATTGACAATACTCCATGAGCTACTCTTGCAGCCCGTCTGCACTGCTCAGAGAACTTCATATCTGCCTGCACAACCACCCCCAAGGCCCTTTCATTCTCTACCACTGTCAAACAGAGTTGATACGTTGCTCTGGGGTTGCTGTTTCCCATGTGTAGTACTTTACATTTGTCAATGTTAAACTTCATTTGCCACCGCTCAGCCCATCTGCTCAACCTTTCCAGATCCTGTTGCAGCAGCATAGTGTCAGTAGTGTCCTTGACAACCCTGCCAACCTTTGTATCGTCTGCAAACTTGGACATTAAGCTTGATATACCATCATCAATATCATTTATAAATACAGAAAACAATAATGGACCCAACACTGAGCCCTGAGGGACTCCACTAATAACATTAGTCCACGATGAGCAGTGTCCATTGATTACCAAACTCTGTCTCAGGTGAATGGGATCTATCCAGTTATATTAAAAGAGGCAGCAAAGGAAGAAGCAAACCCTTAGCCATAATTATGAGAGCTTCCTTGAACTCAGGGGAGGTACCCATAGACTGGAGATGTGCAAATGTGACCACAATTCACAAAGGAGGATCAAAGGCTGACACAAGTGATTATAGATCTGTGAGTTTAATTTCTGTTCCAGGAAAATTAATGGAGGCACTGGTTAAAGCAGCAGTGCAGGATCATCTAGACAAGACTTCAGTTATAGCTCGGACACAGCATGGTTTTGTTAAGGGGAAGTCTTGCCTGACCAATTTGATTGGATACTATGATGCAGTCATAAATGAACTGGATGCAGGGAATAACTTTGATATTATATATTTGGATCTTAGAAAGGCTTTTTATACTGTTGCACATGGAAGACTGCTGCACAAATTGGAGCAGTGTGGCATTGGAGGCAAATTGCCGCTATGGATAAACGAATGGTTCAGCGGGGAGAAGACAGAGTGGTAATCAATGGACACTGCTCATTGTGGACTAATGTTGTTGGAATCCCTCAGAGTTCAGTGTTCGGTCCATTATTGTTTTCTGTATTTATAAATGATATTGATGATGGTATATCGAGCTTAATGTCCAAGTTTGAAGACGATACAAAGGTTGGCAGGGTTGTTAAGGACTACTGATGCTATGCTGCTGCAACAGGATCTGGAAAGGTTGAGCAGATGGGCTGAGAGATGGCAAATGAAATTTAACATTGACAAATGTAAAGTACTACATATGGGAAACAGCAACACCAGAGCAATGTATCAACTCTGTGGTACTACACTGACAGTGGTAGAGAATGAAAAGGACCTGGGAGTAAATTGTGCAGGTAGACATGAAGTTTTCTGAGCAGTGCAGACGGGCTGTAAGAGTAGATCATGGTGTCTTGTCAATGATATACAGGAATTTTTCTAGCAGGGATAAGGAGGTGATTATTCCCTTGTGTAAGGCAATGGTCAGGCCACACCTTGAGTACTGTATACAGGTCTGGAGTCCTCATTTCAAGAAGGATGTAGAGCTGCTGGAACGAGTACAGAGAAGGGCAAGATGATTAGTGAATGGAACAAAGGGTTGCTCTTACGAAGAGAGGCTTAAGTTTTGAAAATTACAGAGTCTGAATACTAGGCACCGGCGATGTGATCTGATAGAGGTGTATAAAGCCTTTAATGGTTTGAGCATGCTCAATGCCGATGGTATTCTTCCTCTTGCTTAGAATAATCACATGAGAGGGCATAAATTCAGATTGAGGAAAGACAGATGTAGAATAGATGTGCGGAAATTTGCCTTTATTCAGCGGGTAGTTGGTTGGTGGAACAGACTTCCATCCCTTGTTGTGGAAGTTGATAGCCTAAATAAATTTAAGGCTCAGCTGGACAGGTATTTCGAACGAACGGAGGGGTGAAATGGAAGTGGTTTTTTTTTTTTTTTTGGCTGATGCTGCATAAGCTTGCTTTCTTGCATCATATGCCTCTACTAATGCTTATGCTAATATTAAAAATAAATAAATAAATAAATAAAAATAAATTCTCGATTAAAACGATAAAATGTACAAAGGCAGGGAACATAAACTTAGTCATTTTAGCAGCTCTGTACGTATTATGTATTGTATTTATATTCATGTTATGATACTACTCTTTCACATATTATTTTGTTATGCAATTAATGAATAAAGATTTAATACAAAACGTTGTTTTATTGAGTAGGTCATTTTCAGTGTTTTAACAACAAAAATTCTTGAAATCATGAAAAATAAGTTCTATTAGGGAAATCTCTTCGCTATCAAGTACCATAATGGTTAAGAAGTTTAGAAGAAAATGAGGAGGCATAAAATACTTTTCGCAAAAGTAAGCAGGTGGTGAAATAAAGTTCGGTGAAGAGCTGAAATATACCAAAGCAGGTCGATGAAGAGCTGAAATATACAAAAGTGCGAACTACAGTGGAGATAAATTCTATCGGCGGTTCAGGGTCATTCGTTAGCTGCCATTTTCTCTGTTATTCCGTATAACTTTCACCCACGTAAGCAGTGCTTTCTTAGACCAACAATGTTGATAAGAAGGGGTAGAACTGAAGTGTAAATGCGTCGCGGGATAGCTAGTGAAAAACCTTGATCCACCTTTTTTTTTATTCTCTCTATTATAACTACCACTTGCGCATTGGATATTCCACAAAACGACAGAAAAAGTTCAGGAGAGTTATTAATTAGCTTAACTGATTTTAAGTCGAAAATGTAATAAGAACATGTGCCTCACTGTCAAACATCACAGAATTATGAGCATTTTAAGGATGGACACATAGCTGTTGCTAAAAGTGGATAAATGCAAAGGAAACCACAGGAATTCATAGGCATTTCTGGTTTTCTTTAACAGTTTACAAGAAGTAATAACAGTAGGTGTCAGTAATCTTTACACAGCATAATTATAGAAATGTTTATATAAATACCATCAATGAATAGATCATAAAATTTAGTTTAGATACTGCAAAAAATTGCCACCACCTTTTTCTCTACATGCCTCGTGCATTTCCAGACAGATTTCTCCATACGTAAGTAGCTGCAACGCCCGTGATTCGACACAAAGTTCTTCCCTTGTCTGTGAGTTTTTCTAGTAAAACAAATCCACATATGCCGCCACAGGAAGAAACCAAGGGGTATAAGATCTGATGATCTCGGTGGCGAAGCATGTGGAACTCCATCAAGGATACAATTGAGTGTAAGGCCAAATCGTTTAGGCTGTTACTTGTCGACCGACATGAGAAGGTGCACTGTCATGATGAAGTCATATTCTTTGTCTTCTCTGCAGAGGAATGAGTTGTCAGTGGTGGCAGTTCGTTCTCTAAGAAACTGCGATAATAAACTGCAAGCTCAATGTCCTTCAAAGGCAAATTCTTTAGACAAGATGGGGCAAAATGAGGCTGCACGAAATATTCACTAAAAATTATTGCTGAAAGTTGGTTTCTGTCAGGATTGTAATCGGGCTGGAAGTCGAAATTGTATCTGTTGTTGATTTCTTTCGAATAAATTGCCCTTAATGGGAATAAAATGTACTTAAGAAGCTGACTAAGTGAAGCCACCCACTAGCAATATTCTGACGAAAACATGGTAATCTTGTGAAAGAAATGGGACTCTACAAATATTGCTTTAAACATATTCGAAGTGCTATGGGTAGAGTGTCCCAATGATATACGGTTTGAAAGTAATACGTTGAACGTACTGTTATGCCTGCAATGTAGGAGATAATGTTGCAGTTATAACAGTGGCAAGAAATTCTTCGAAAACTCGTCCCTGAATTACCTTCCGTAGCGCGCAGTATGTTTTCTTGCTTTCTTGCGTCTTGTTGTAATGGATGTTCCCCTGGATATGTGTACAATTTTTTTTTTTTTTTTTTTTTGGAATTCAGGAAACGAATATCTCAAAACTGCTGTTATGGTGTTTCCGGTGCAGAATCTATAAAGGAAATGGATTTCCGGGTATCCTTCATATGAATGTTATGTTCATATTTAATCACCAAAGGCTCTGCTACAGCACTTTTCTAAACAGCTAAACGCAACTATGCGACAGGCGCGCTGTGACCTTTACGATTGCAAGTGTCATAATGAACCAAAAGAACCGGATAGAAATACCATGGAAGTTATTTTATGCTCATCCTGTACTGTGTTTTACTTCAATTGCATGATTCTCCATTAAGAGAAAAACAGGCACTAATTCATCAGCAAAACTTTGGATAAGCTTTCTAATCAATGTAAGCAGATCACTAATATAACATATCAATAATCTTTCTTTTATGTTAAAAAAGAAATAAAAACGTGCGTAGGTAAAAGAAGAGAACTATCCAGCATCATATACAGAGAGCTTTCTCCGAGAAAACTGGTCGACTCAACTGAGAAAAGATAAGCCATTAGGCGGAAAATGTTTTAAACACTCGCGAAAGGGTCTTTAAAAAACATCTACGACAAACGTTTAATTTTTCACCCATAATTTACGTTGCATGATATTTGTCTAATGACGAGCTGAAAATTAAGAATCTCGATGGTGACGGAATCAGCACTAGCAACCGTTAAGTAGACAATTTTAAGGTACAGCAGCCGGAAGTTAATGGATGATTCAGAGGGAATCCTTGAAGTAGGCCGTTCTAAAATTTAGTCTATGGTATGTTTCGTGGCTGTAATCTATGTTCTGTTTGCAAGATGAAAAACACAAGTTTCCTTTGCCCACCTATCTCTATTTTAGTATACAGGGTAACACAGAAAGTATAAGAAGCGTTTTCGAAAACGGCATAGTTTTAACATGAGCTTTTTACCGTTTAACAATTTTTTAACAAATAAAAAATTTTAATAAAAAATTATATTTCTAACAAATTCACAAAAGATAACAAAATTTTTAAGCAATTTTAAAAAGACATTTTTAAAATGCCTTTTTTAACATTTAACATGGTCTTTCTTAAGAAATGCCGTGTTACATTTTTGTGACGTACTTACAATGGAACACAGTAAATAACGAAAATCCTCCCAAATCTTATTTAAAAAAATGCTATTCGCTAAATAAGTATTGCTGCCATCACATTTGGATGCATATAATTAATTTAATTTTTAATATTATTTTTTGTACAGTACAAGTCATTTGCAATCACTTAAGCAACACAGCTCTTAAATATACAAGAAGTCAGCTAACGTTAGCCTAAACTACAGCCACTATCGAACATCAAATTTCACAAGCTGAACGGTAAAGTTCAAGTGTAAGTCCAAGAAACTATAGGCCACGGCCTTGTCTAGCTAATTTAAAACCCTGGACAAATAGTTCATATAACGTCCCAACAACTTAGCTTTTTGTCAGAACACTATAAATTTCATTTTTCTACAGATGAAGGTAGCTATTCATTTAAAGTAAATCAAAATACAGTACTGTAAATACACTTCTAAATCGTAAAACATTATTGTTTCCTGAAAATGTTTGCTGAACATTTTCCAGGCCGGCTATTGCGCAACTCTCGTTTCACTCGGTGCGATATTGGGACACATTTTTCACAAGCGCTACCTGGTTCACAAGTTAGAAAAAAAACGAAATGCCTTCAGTCATGCGGCAGATTCCCACATTGAAAAATGCCACTAGCCAGTTGCCTGAACAATTTGAAATCATTAAAGCTATTTTAAAGGTTCATTAAAAATTTATACATGGTCGCCCTACGACCTTCCCCCCCCCCCCCCCGTTTACCGAACCTTATCTTTTTTAAAAGAAAAGTTCACATTTATGTCAGTAACAATGCAAAGCGAAACTGCCTCAGAGACATCTTAATTACTTTAAACTGAGTAGCCGAGTGGTCAGAGCGTGAGTGCAGTAGCACGCGCGCTCTTTGAGTGGACCGGGCTTCAAGCCCGTAACTGATAAATGCGATTAACATTTGTATTGATTGATTTATTGTAAATTCCACTGACCTGGTGGTTGTGCTGGAGTATAAACAAGAACAATTTTAAAAAATAATAAAACACTGTAAAGCGTACAAGTTCCAATAGTATGACATTGTACTATGCCACTATGACCTGGTGGTTGTGCTGGAGTGTGTGCATAGTGTGCATAGTATTAGGGTCAGGCGCCACCTGTGGTTTCCCACATCTGCGCCATATGTTCGCTGTGAAGGAATACAGTACTACTGTAAATGCCAGAAAAGTGTTGTGTGTTGTATATGACATATTGCGTTAGGTTCTGTTGTGTGTCCTGGCATTTGGCCGCAGGGCCCCTAGTGGGACTCCACGTTGCCCGCACACACCACTAGGAGGTAGCCAGTCTGCCCATTATTCTCTGGCTTGTCTCCGCCAGGGTCGCCAGAGCTTCCTGGACGGAGACAAAAAAAAAAAAAGGTAGAGTCGGGGAAGTACAGAGTGTACGCAAGAAAGGAGGGTATAGCTAGAAATATGGAGGATGTAGGCGAAGGTATCCTCCAGGTTATCAATGGAGCAATAAGCGCCATCAGTTGAAAGGGGAACCCGGGAAGGACGATAAATAAGACGGCAAGAGAGCCGTGTGCAAGTTGCCACTGAGGAATGAGGTGGTCCATACGCCAGTTGATCCTATCCAGGTTAAGATCAGTTGGCCAGTTAGGTTAGGATCAGATGTTTGGGTTGTTCCTATTTTGTGTTGGCAATAAGGTGCTCCGTCTTGTGAAGAGGGCTTGTGCAAACTTGGTAAACTCATAGTAGTAGTTTTCTTCTGTGATGAATAAGTGTTCATTTCCTTGAGGGTTATCTTGTATACGAGTAAACAGGATGCTGCGGAGGTCCTCATAGTGTTGGCAGGTATATACTAGATGGTTCCAGTCTTCTATTTCACCACATGCACAGTAGGGGTTGTCAATGATTCCCATGGATGTTAATTTATGGTTTATTGATCCGTGTCCAGTGATGAGGTAGGTGGTATGAAGACCAGGAGAAAACCAAGTTGGAGATTTAGGAAATACGGCATTCACATAAGGTATAAATTTCTTGGTGATTGGGCCCTTGTCGGTAGCAGTCCATCTGTCCTGCCAGGTCTGAAGTAGTAGGATGGCAATTTTTTTCTTTTCCTGCCTGATTTCATTCAGGTTATTGATGGAGTGTCCAAGGATAGTTGCTGGTATACCCCTGGATAGACAGTAGTGGAGGCCCCTTCGAATAACCTCCAGATCAAGCGGAAGGACGCCCGCAAGAACCTGAAGGGCTGGGTTGCTAACTGTGCAGCATGCCCTTGTAATAGTAAGAAGGATGGTGCGCTGGATGGTTCCCAGTTTACGTTTGTTGTTGTAAAGAGTTGCCCTGCGAAACCAGACCCCTGATCCATACGTTATGAAGGGAAGGAAGATTGATTTGTACAGAATCTTAAGGGTGCGTCGGTTCAATCCCCAATCGCGACGACTCACCCGTGCGATGAGAGCAGTGTAGTTTCTCACTTTCACGTGGAGGTGTGCAAGATGCGGAGAGAAAGTGAGCTTAGGGTCAAGTATTATTCCCAGTAGTTTTAACGTAGAAACTAGCTTGACGGTTTGGCCTTGAAGTTTGATAGTGGGGTTTCTAGTAGGCTGCAGTGATCCCTTCAGGAGAATGGATTGTGTCTTTTGGGGTGAGAGTCTTAGTTTGTGTAGGGCTGCCCAGTTCTGAAGGATTTGAAGTGCCTGGTTTCCCCTGGCTTCCAGAGAAGCTCTGCTGTCAGCCTCAATCGAAATGGTCACATCATCAGCAAAGGCTTGTATACCTACAGGACCTAGGTCCAGTCCAAGGAGCTCATCCAGGACAATGTTCCACAAAAAAGGACCAAGGACTGAACCCTGGGGGCAACCTCTGTAGATTGACCTGGTAATTCTTCGGTACGTTGAGGAGATTGTAATTTTCCTATTTGATAAGTAGTTTTCGATGCATTTGTATAAATTTAATGGTATATTTGCTTGCCTAAGTCTGCGAAGGATACTTGCCCACCAGAGCCTGTCAAATGCTCCTGCGAAATCTATTGCTATTAGTAGGTAGTATTTGTATTATCTATTGCTATTAGTAGGTAGTAGGTAGGTAGGTTGTGCTGGAGTATGAACAAGAGCAATTTTTAAAAAAAAATAATAAAACACTGTAAAACGTACAGGTTTCGATAGTATGACATGGTACAAGTAAGTAGCTGATCACGCATAACCAAACATCAAAAGCGTCTAAACTCCAATTTACCACTTAGTGTGTGTGGATTGCATGTAATAAAACCAATGATCCTATATGTACGTACTTCCAGGGTGAAAAAGAAGGTGCATACATTAAAAGAAAGATATTCAATTATTTTGAAAAATATGGAATCGTAAGTTTTATGTAAAGCTGTTATTACTTTGATAGCTATTCAGTTTAAAGTAATTAAATCTTTGGAAAAATTTTCCATTCCTTACGTAATTAACCCCAGGGGCTCACATCTGGTGAGTGTGGGCTTGGCACACCCAGGGTCCTGAGTTGGATATCATCATTCCTCTCTTTCTTGGTGATTCCTCTCTCTCTCTCTCTCTCTCTCTCTCTCTCTCTCTCTCTCTCTCTCTCTCTCTCTCTCTCTCTCTCAGGATAACTCGCGAATTTTTTTTTTTGCTGGTGCAGCATAAGCCTCAGGCTTCCTTACACCATATGGCTAAAAAAAATAATAATAATAATTTCCCGTAAATAATTCACTGTCATCAGTCATAACAGTAATAGCTGTAGTACGCCTACATTTTGTATCTCGGTCCTTGTAGCTACCATAGTAATTACTACCTGGAAAATCCCCCTAGTCCGAATACCCTCAAGGAGGAAGCAGCTTTTTATTTATTTATTTTTTAACACCGTTCTTGAATAGCTAGCCATGACGTAAAATTCTAGAAACACTTTCTTAATAAAAAATTAACGGAATATTTGTAGAACCCCCAAAGTCCTCGAAACACTTTGAAAGCCATTGCTCTAGATAGTTCTAAACCTTCTATTTCTTAATCCGCATTAAAACATTGTAATTTTATTTGGTATAACACAGATATATTATAATAGATATCCAAAAATAAAAACTATATTATATCTATTATATAATTATTATATACTAGCTGGAGCGATAAAGTTCTCGGATTAAAGCTGTTGCGGTCATGTTCGATGGGTTTGAAAATAAACGGAAGTGATATAGTTCAAACTAACTCCAACGGATGGTAAAACAGAGACTGTCCAGTAGGCTGACAGGTTGCAAGTAATAACCAACTTAGTTAGTAGCGTTAACGTCCCGTATCATGATTTTGCAATGGAGCAACGAACGAATAACAAATTTTACTTTAAACTGGGAAAAATCTGCAAAAGAAACATATGAAACGTTAAAAACTGTTTATGGTGATGAAACGTTGTCATACCACTGTGTTTGAAAGTTTCAAAGACGGAGGTGAGGATGTTCGTGGATATCCTCACCTCCAAATAATAGCCGATGAGCTGGACATGAATAAGAATAAGACGATTCGCCAAATTCTACATGAACATTTAGGGAAAAGGAAGATCTGTGCAAAATTTGTGGCGCACAGCCTCAGAGACGAATAAAAAATAACAAAGAGTATCATCATGCGAAAACTATATCCAGACTTTTCAAGACAATCCTAATTTCATCGAGTCTACTGTCACTAGGATGAGTGTTGGGTGTTTCAGTACGACCAACAGACGAAGCGTCAGAGATGCAGTGGACTTAAAAATCATCACCAAGGCTCAAAAAATTTAATTTACAGAAGTGCAAGATCAAGACGATGCTGATCATGTTTTTCGACAAAGTGTGATTCACAAGGAATTTGTACTGAATGGGAGAGAGTTAATGCTACGTTCTACGTACAGGTGCTTCAAAGAATATTGAAGCGCATTTTCTGTGTGAAGCCCCAATTTCGAGAGACAAGCAGCTGGCTTGTTGCACGACAATGCCCCCACCCTTTTCGTGCTTGTTGTGAAGATATTTCTGAAGAAACATGGCATTGTACAGTTCACCCGTTCACCAGATTCTCCCGATCGGACTTCTTTCTCTTTTCCAAGGTGAAAACTGTCCTCAAAGGAAAGACATTTCAGGACGAGGACATAAAGAAAAACGTAACCACAGAACCGAACATCATCTCTTTGGATGCCTTCGCTGACTCTTTTCAGAAACTTTTAGAACGGTGTTATGAGCGCATTCAATCAGGTGGTGATTACTCTGAAAAAAAAAAAAATAATAATAATAAACTCATTTTTGTGCTCCTTCACTTTGTGTTCTTTATATTGTACCAGTTTGGGTACTTTATTGCCACACCTCGTATACTATTATAATATATCTCAAATCCCAGAACTTTTTTAAAAAAAGCAAAAACAAACATAACAAAGATCATAAAATCACCTCTATCTCATTAAAAATCTCAAAGAACCTCAGTGGTTCCCTGAACTCAGTTTGAAAACTTATGGCACTCATGTACTATCACTGATTAATATGGGTAATCCAATATTCAAATATCTGTACATCTTCCATTGTAAGCAACTGAAATAGCCTGTGATATTCTAGCCACGTGATATGTCAGACTATAAGAAGAGCCGCAGTGTCTTAGTGGAATCATTAAAAGGCACTATGAGATGGGTAATCGACTTCACGAGAGGGCATGGTTATAGGTGCTCGAGCAGTAGGAGCATCCTTACGGACAGTACCGGAGTTCGCCCATGTATCGATTTGATACAGACAAATGCCTGCTATCTTCAATGAGTCGCTACTGTGAAACAAAGCAAGTTAGTTAATATTTGCAGTGTGTTACATTTCAAGCGCATTAGCAAATAGTAGTACGCTGAAGAAACAGAATTCATGAGTACCTGGTTCCTGGACAACGCGACGCTGTCACCCCTCTCGCTAGTGGACGAATCCACCGCTTGGCAGATATATAGGTACACTACATCACTGCATTCACATAGACGGTAATTCAATGCCAATATGGATAGACGTCGTGAATTATATATATATATATATATAATTATTATAATTAACTGACATTGAAAGAGGGATGATAGTGGGTGCCCGACGCATAGGTGACTCTATCGCGGAGGTGGTACAGAAATTGCACTATCACCGTTCGACAGTATCAAAAGTGTATCGGGAATACGCTATTTCCGGAATAACAGCTTATCGTGAGCAGCGCTGTGGGCGGAGAGAGGTGGTGGATGAAAGTGGCCATCGACGTCTGTCTCTCATTGTTTCAGCCAACCATACAGTGGCACAAATCACCGCCGACTTCAACGAGGAAGGTGCCAGAAACGTCTCCACAAACACCATTAGGCGAATATTAGCCGCAATAGGTTATGGAAGCCGCCGACCCACCACAGTCCTATTGCTAACACCGCGACACAGGACTGTACGCCTCAATTTGGAGAAAGAACATCGGCACTGGACCTTGGATGATTGGAGACGGGTCTCCTGGTCCGATGAGTCCCATTTCCAGTTATTTAGAGGGAACGGGGAGGGTGCGTATCTGGCGGAAACCGCACGAAGCTATGCACCCGTCATGTCAAAAAGGAACTGTTCAGGCAGGTGGACGGTCGGTAATTGTCTGGGGCGTGTTCAACTGGCACACGTTGGGACCTCTGGTACGTCATGAACCCTATGGAGCATCTTTTGGATGCTGTGGAAAGGTCCGTTCGAGCTCTGGATCCGTCACCCAGTAATGCGACGGAATTGTGGACGGCGATGCAACAAGCATGGATGTAAATACCTGTGGAACGCTTTCTTGAACTAGTGGACTCAATGTCTCGCTGTGTGATTGCCCTTATCCGTGCGAAAGGTGGGCCTACCCGTTACCAGGTAGCTATCCCATGATTTCTGTCCACTCAGTGTAATTAGTGATTTATAACAAAAATAATAATAATAACTGTCGGATTTCTACTGGTCCGATTTTAATGAAACTTGGGATGGCTCGAACTAGAAGTCGAGTCTTTACATGCGACGGATGTAGGACAGATCGCCTGACCACTCGGCCACATTTGTGTCACACCTTCTCGGGCTCTAGCATACTTTTATACAGTATACGTGAAAATAAAGTTACGTTTTCATCAGTTTTAAGTTTTTATTTCATTTAGAGAATTATCCAGATAAATTTATTTCCCAACTGTCAAGAATAATCGGGAGTCAGTCTACTACGATTTTGACGCTGTTCAACAATTTCGTGTAATACCAGCCCGTTTCGATCAGTTGTTATTGTTGTTGTAGTGGGGTAGAGGTTTTCAACCAGAGTGCCGCGGCACCTTACATTAATTACATTAATTTGAGTTTAAGTAACTTAAACTTATTATTATTATTTTTTAATTTATATATTTATTTTATTATAAAAAGGTGTACAGTATCTTTTTAATTTTGTGGTGATCTATAATTAATGTTTATTTAGTACCTCTATATAAAGAATAAACTTATTATATATATAATTTGTATTATGAATTGTAATTTTGTTTATAGTTATATTATTGTAATAACTATCATATAACATATTTTTTAATATTGTATATATATATATATATATATATACACAGATACACACACAGAATCGGATCTAACAAGAAGAAAATTGAGTAGGGGTGCCACAAAATAAAATAAATTACTTAGGGGTGCCATAGAATATGCCCAATTTACAAACACAGTACACAATGACGCCTCACAACCTTAGTTGCTTTGGCACAAAAAAATAAATAAATATATAAATAAAAAAATAAACCTAAGCACGTTCACAGGTCTTGACGTTCTTCTTATGGAACCAGAATCAAGATGAGGTAATTTGTGCCTGAGGCAATTACTCGAAGAAGCGCTCAAAAAAAATACCTTTTAATTCCATTCGAAAGATAAAGTCGGATGAAGCTGTACTTTACAATCTTACATAACACCTGTGCATTTTGGCAAATGCCAAAAAATCTGAGTAAATCACGTTGCTTGCGTTTAATAACTATTAAAATGATGAATATACCAACACGAATTCAAGCGGAAAAGAAATAAAACATATACGTAAGCTTACACAACGATGACTTTTTTTAGTAACTCCATTAAACGTGCTGGTGTTCTCGGAAATCCTCTCATTACATTTGTGACACTATAGAAGCCTCACAACGAATATTTATGATTTTCCTTTGAATGCTACCCGGCAAGTTTAGTCTGAAATGTTTCTTGGTCAGTCACCCAATATAAAGCAAAAAACTAAAATTGTTCACCTTTTCTTAAAAGACTCTTGATAAGATGCTACTTGAAATGTAGTTATGTTCTGCATGTGTTTTATTCTGAAATCGTATAAAAAAAATATATAAATATATAAAAATACTTCCAGGAAGTGACCTTTCGATGCTAAGTAGACGGTACCACATGTGAATTATTTAACATTTACCTCCCCTCTATTTACTAAAGGGGAAGCTGAAAATTGAGAACTGCAATTGCTTAATGTACCTTTGTGTGGCAAAGTAGCAGATCGACGGGGTTAAGAAGGTGGAAAGGAGCAAAAGCAAACATGACCGCACCAATCATGTTTGTTGGGCAATGGGTTCATATGTTGGCTTAGGAGGAGCCATTTCTTCCTGTAGGTAACCACTTACGTGCTGACTAGTTAGAGGTTTTAAACCGTAGAAGACATTCTGGGAGATAGTTGTAAAGGTGAACGGTTAGCAGAGATACATCCGAGTTCGATCTTCCCTATAAGTTGCATTTTACAGGTAAGAGGAGTTTATTATATAATAATTAAAAATATATAATTTATTATGGATTAAGAGCACTGACAAAATTTTAAAAATCATATTAAAATGAAGGACATGTGCTATACAGGTATATAAGATTACATTACAATGAATCTTTTATAAACATTCGCAAAATTAGGAAAATTACAAAAAAAAAAATTAAAACTTTGGTAGTTTAAAAAAGTTCGAAAATCAAAAATAGGGAACACTATAGGAATAATTAGATATAGTATTTTATCACGTGATGCAAATTTCAGGTTTCTTAATTCTTCTTGGAAAAACACAAATTGAAGCTCCCTCCAAAAATTGAAACTATTATTTTTAAACTTTTAGTTAAATAATTAATGTATACGTATGTCTAAAGAATTAAAGCTATTCTTGGACTAGAATTAAATGATAGTGTAAGAGTAATTCAATAGATGTTCCTTTTTTCCCCCGTTTTAGATGAACAATGATAGCAAATTCCTGTTTGAAAAGGTCAAATGCACTTCTTAGAAAGATTTGGACTGTAACGATAAAGTTTATCAAAAAGTGTAATAATTATAAAATTTGTATGCTCGTGGTAGAACAGTTAAGAAAGGTTCAAATGTCCATCGATAATTGAAAGAACTTGGGCCTTTTCAAACAGGAATGCATAAGCTGGTCTCGTACCAACCCACCTCGAGAACGCACAACTGACATGCTTTCTGGCCTTCGCGGTAATCTAAAACAAAGCAAGTTTCCCAGGTAAACAAAATAACATGGAGTATTTATTTTGAATCTAATTCTAAAATCCAATTTAACATCTATCGTAAACCTACAAACACCGGCATGCTTCTACATTATAACAGCTATCACCCGTTCACCTACAAAAGATCTATTATCTTTAATCAATTTCTAAATGCCCATAAATATTCAACGACGGAATCTGCTTTGGGCTCAGAAATACAAATATTAACCAGCAGATTCTTAAACAGGGGTTATCCTCTGGATACAATAAACCGAATTAGGGTACAA
This sequence comes from Mastigoproctus giganteus, assembly GCF_048544385.1. Lineage (NCBI taxonomy): Eukaryota > Metazoa > Arthropoda > Arachnida > Uropygi > Thelyphonidae > Mastigoproctus > Mastigoproctus giganteus. The sequence continues at coordinate 53,198,481 of NC_143580.1, read as the reverse complement.
GCTAGGGATAGGATACAAAATACTACACCAACCAACAATCGTAATATCAAAAAATACTTTATTTCTGTCCCATATGTTGAACAGTGGCACCAACAGCTTAACAGATTCTTTAAAGATACCGAATTTAAAATTGTGGCCAGGCCAATACGGAAATTACACACTGTACTGAACAATCGCCCAGTCCTTTCCTCGTTCGCAACACAAATAAATGACCTGGTATACATTTCTTGCGGTGATTGCGACTCCCCGTACCAAGGTTCTACGCTCTTTCCTCTGAATTTTCGTGTTAATCAAGAAGCGGCCTCGTTCGTGCTCTCGTTCAGCAGCGTCAGAATTAGCCTTTCATGCCGTTAACGAAAAACATACTTTTTTATTTAACGAGGCCAAAATACTTAATGTCCAACGTAATTATACTAGACTATTAATTGCAGAAACCGTCGAAATTAAATTACATGAGAATTCTGTTAATGTTCGCCGGCCATATCTAATCTCCGATTCGTGGGCTTTTACGCGCATGCGCGAAGACAAATATTCCCTTTTAAGTTTCATGCTCACCCCTATTCGGTAATTCTCATTTCTGTGATCACGACATAGAATCGAACAGCGTTGTTTGTCAGCTTCAGGAAGGAAAATCGTTTTGCAATTTTTTCGTTAAAATTCTTTTAATTAATTAATTTAATTTTTAATTGCGTTAAATTGATTTTTAATTGTGTTCGACTGATTTTTAATTATTATTTTTTACTGTAATGTAAGATTTTCGATTTTTTTTTCTTTTTAATTTCTGGAGAGTATCATTCGGAAGTGTTCTACGTATTATATTGAGGTAAACTTCTCTTATTATTTTACAAATATTGATATCACTGTAGAACGTATTGAGCATTACAGCTCTGGTTTATACTATCAAATTTGAATTTAATTGATATTTAATTTTCTAAACAACATTGCCTTTTCCTTTTCTTTTTATTTTCTTTTATTTTATTTATTGCATTTTAGAGCGCGTAAGAAATGCTTAGTTATTTTCATAGTATACAAACTGATATAATATGGAAAATTATACAATAAGCTCATCCTTCTGTTACTTTTCCGTTTATAGGTGGCCATGACTTGTCTTCAATGGATGGCTGGAATATTTCTTCTTAGTGTGCTTCAATCCTGCTCATGCAAACCTACACCTAATATCCAAAGAACGGGCCGACAGAGGGATTTATCATCACTTTTCCTGTACATGTATTATGATCCAGCTCGTTGGGTTCGTATATTCTATGCCGCGGATGTAATTAAGGAAATACTCTCCTACTGGAGGAAACTGGCACCAGCTATCTTGTTGATGCCTCTCACTATGGGCTACCTGAAGACGGAAGGAATGAACAGGATAGGAAGTGACTTCACAGAAATAACAAAACTAGTACTTCAGGAAATACGTAATTTTATAGCAAGCCCCCGCCCATATGGTTTTCGCCTTTGAACTCAGTATAATTTGGTGACGGCTTTCAATTCTTTATTTCACTAACAGAATACAAATACATTGTGGCTGAAAATCTTTTCCGCTTTTATTCTCTCTCTCTCTCTCTCTCTCTCTCTCTCTCTCTCTCTCTCTCTCTCTCACACACACACACACACACACACACACACACACACACAACATGCCAAGACCTAATAAAGGATAGATAAAGCTTTCAGTATCAAAAGAGACCAGAAGAACACTGGATTTAAAAGGTAATACTTATTTCTAAATACTGTAGATGCTATTTTGGATTGTCATCTTGACAAGTAAAATTTTATTGCATGATCTATACTAATAATCACTAGAAATCTTAATCAAGATAAAAGCGTATTTTGATACAAAGTGAACAACTTATGACCTTACAAACAACCGTATGCCGAGGTACTTTTTTAACACCCATACTCTGCCATTCATCGGATCCCCCGAGGTGACGGACCTTGCGTTATGGCAGTTTCGCTTCTATTCACCTCAAAGAAATCAAAGAAAAATGAGAAAATGATCACTAAATCAGTAGCATCCTTAATCAACTGATTAAATATATCACGTAATTTGTCCCATGGTATCTCGATGTACCCACCTCGCACTTTCTGATCCAATAAGAGGACATACAGTATGTCCAGCTATCGTTGTCAGGAAACCTACCGCAATACCATCTTACGTATTTTGACAGAAAGAGGTCTCAGAACGGGCAAACGTATTGCCAAACAAAACTGCTCCCACAGCTCATACAAAATCAACCAGAAATTCCAGGAGTGTGCAGAAAACACTGCCAATGTGATTACTGTAAGTGATTGCATCGGGATGGTGAATGGTTTTCACAGACGGAATGTGGCGCACCATCCATGACCGCAAAAGATAATGTTTAGCAAAGGAAATACAATGGTGTCGTACATGTAGAAACTGGACACGGGAGAACTGGAAATGCGTTTTATTTCAATCTGAATCATGCATTTCATTTCGATCTGAAGAATCTGAATCTGGCAACAGCCAAGAAAACTTTTTCATAGGTACTGACTGTACTGTATTGTTCCAACTGTGAAATTCAGTTAGTGGAAGTGCGAGAATGCTTTCCATGAAGTATAGCTGATGTTTGTGGTCACACCGTGATATTAGTATTAGTAGTAGAAAATGATACAAGAAAGCAAGCTTACACAGCATCAGCAAAAAAAAAAAAAAAAAAAACACTTCCCATTTCACCTATTCATTCTCTCCAATAGTTTATCCAGTTCTTCCTTGAATATAACACTAGCATAAGTATACGCATATAATGGCATCAGCCAAAAACAAAATAATAATAAAAAAACACTTCCTATTTCACCCATCCATTCTCTCCAAAAGTTTGTCCAGTTGTTCCTTGAATTTATTTAAGCTATCAACTTCCACAACGACAGATGGAAATTTGTTCCAGCAATCAACTACCAGCTGGCTAAAGGCAAATTTGCGCACATCTATTCTACAACTGTCCTTCCTCAATTTAAGACGCCTTTTTAATTCATAATCGCCTTCGGCGACAATGTTCACAATAAAATATTCATGAAAAACATTTTGCTCTGTTAATTTTGTCGAGCAGTGTAGTTACATCTTTAAGTAAATCCCGCATTAATACACTATGGTCACTGCCAACTAGTGTTTCTGTTATCTGCAGATTCTTAAAGCAAATAGTATAGATAAAACTGCGCTTCCTACTCAAATGGAATTTGACGTGAAGGATTACTATATGCGGTCGTTCCAGTATATGATTTATGGCAGGACAATGCTCCCCGCCATAAACCACATACAGCAGTGGTTCACAAACTACTGAGATCTACGAACCCTTCCAAAAATTAAAAAAAGTTTTAATTTTATATATATAGGGGTCAGCATTATATATATAAGCCCTAATGATTTATTATAAAACCCGCATTAGGGTTTTCTGAAAAGAAAATTCAAAGTTTTATGTTTAAAACAACTCAACTTTATTCTTATTTTTACATAAATAAATAATAATAACTTTATTTATCATCAATTTGCTATATACATAGAACGAATAATTTGACCAGTTCCAGAAGGTCCTTTTCGTGGACCCCCGGAACTGGTCTACGGACCCCAGTTTGGGAAACGCTGACATACAGGAATGACTGCTCAGAACCTCAATCTCAACTTTATTTAAAATTTGTGGGATGAATTGGAAAGGTATGTGTGAAATCAATCGTGGAGGCGAACTTCAAAAGCTACATAAAAATATCCTGAACGATGAATGGCGAAAATAATTTAAATGAAATGTAAAAAATCAGAGTTTGTGCTTCAGTATTTGTTGCTTTTAGGCTAACTGCTGTAACGAAGAATAAAGGTGAACTTGCGCCATATTATAACTGTGAATGTCACTTGGTGTCCTACTGTTTTTTGATAATAGAGTATATATCAAATATAATGTTCGCCATACTTTTCTGATACTGCCGTACTGCATTGTTCATTTATACACCGAGTACTCTTCACTTTCACGAATTGCCTCGGCATTGCACTACTTGAAATTATCAGCACTTCCTTATTAACAAGAGATGTGCAAGATCATATCCGATTTATTTTAAACTTTGTGAAGATAACGTATTCCTTAAATGAAGCAAAATGACCTAGCAGTACAAACCCACATTCAAATTCCTCCCCCCAAAGAAAATCGAGAGAGAAAGTTGTTTGCTTTGTTCTTTTATAAATCACCTCTTCATCTCTTGTTATTAGTCCGTGGTCAAGGCGTAAGTTCATAGCGAAAATTTACTACTCCAGAGGCTGCAGATTCAATCCTCACCTATGATAAATATATTTTCTTGTTTCGAGTTTTCTATATTTGTTTTATTTTATTTATTTGTTCCTTTATATTAGTTCAGTTATCAGTTCAATTATATTTGCAGTTTATTAGTTTCAGTTCAAATATATGTCATAGTTTCAGTTTCAACCAATCAGTTGTAATTATATTTTAATTAGTCAATTAGTGGCGGAAATGCCACTAATTGACATTTCCTTCCGAATTATCAAGCAGATTCCCTACGCTCTTTAGCAATCATTAAAAACCAACCTGTGGAACCTCTCTAACTCTTCGCTCCCCTCCGCTGTACTGAAAAAGATATGAAGCACATGACTAAAAGCAACAAATGTTGAACTACGATTGTAACAAGGAAAATATTCTTGCATAACTGTCACTACATCCTTACAACGAATTAGTTCCGAAATATTATAAACAAAGAAAACAAAAAGTACACTGAAAATGAAACAAAAGTAAAACTAAATTATAAAAGTAAAAACAAAACAAAACAAAAAAATTAAAATAACACAAGAAAAGATGAGTTCCGAAACTACGACTTTTGTATTAAGAGACTTAAATTATCCCACCCCCGCCAAACCACAAACTCAAAAAGTGATAAGCAATAAAGCAATTCTTTAACCTCGATTTAATCGGGAGTTCTGAATATGGGACAGTACGCCAAAGGCGAATATTTAATTTAAGTATTCCTTAAATTAAGCAAAATGGTTATTTTGCTTAATTTAAGGAATACTTATTTTACCAAGTTTAAAATAAATCGAAGGCAAGAGATCGTTCACTACCCTTGTAAATTAAAAATTTACTGCTTATCTGAATATGGAATCCTCTCTCCGCCTTCACAACAAATTACCTTGCAACTAAACTAGTTCAAATGGCATTTTACTGTTAAGATATGGAAATGCTATTTGTTGAAGTGATACACTGCTCGACAAAATTAACAGAACAAAACGTTTTTCATGAATATTTGATTGTGAACAGTGTCGCCAAAGGCGAATATTTGATATAACAGGCATCCTGGCATGCAAATTTCTAGTATCCAATAGAAACTGATCTACCACCTTACAGAGCCGCACACTGAAAATTATTCATGCCTATAAAAACATGGGTTGCAACTACATCACTTCATTCTCGTTTTTTTGGCTTCCTTAGTGGGATAACCACATCTCCAGTACTCAGGATGGCAAGCCATCGTCGTTTAGATGATTCTTTGAGATGGCAGGCAGTTGGACGACTTGAAGCCGAGCAGGCAGAGGTGCCACGTTGGCTTAATGTGTCACGCAATGTCGTCTCAGCACTATGAAAGCAGTTTCAGGAGACAGGAACCATTACAAGAAAAGCTGGCCAGGGTTGCCCGAAGTCTACGGCAAGTAGAACAGACGGTCATCTGGCTCTAACAGCAAGACGGATGTACTGTCATCAACTGTCTCTTGAGTTTGCTGCAGCCACAGGTGAAAACATTTACAAAAGGACTGTGTTTTTGCAGGCTCCATTCAGATAGACTCAATGCAAGGAAACCAATGATTTGTATCCCATTAACCTCAAACTACTAACACAGCCCGTCAAAATTGGTGCCATGAACATGTGACTTGAAGCCCTGACAAAATGGGGTACAGTTCTGTTCTCTGATGAGTCCCGTTTTAGCCCACAAGCGAATTCTAGACGTTATTTCATTTGCAGACAACAAGGAATGTGATACCGTTTCTCCAAATCAGAGAAAGGGACACTTACGGTGGAGGCAGTGTTCTCGTGTGGGCCGAATAATGATCAACTGCCGCACCCCTCTTCATGTTGTTGATTGAGGTATCGTAACTGCAAAGAGGTACCAAGAACATATCCTCGAACCCTATGTACGACTTTATAGGGGTGCGGTCGGCCCAGATTTTCTTTTCATGCAATAAATGCTACTGCACATAGAGCTCAAGTGGTGAAGGAATGTCTTAAACTGAAGATATATAACGACTGCCGTGGTCAGCACGATCGCCAGACTTAAATCCGATCGAACATGTGCGGGACGCCCTTGGCCGTCGCATTGAACGCCGACTGCCAACTCCTTGGTCGCTTGGTGAGCTAAGGTCTGCGCCGGTGGAAGAATGGGATTTGTTGCCACAGAATCTTCACCGCTGTCAGGTTCACGTTCAACGCTGTCAGGCCTGTTTAGCCTTTGGAGGGAGTGATACGCCATACTGATGTCATGTGACCATATTTTAGAGCATCTTGTAACAACTTCTGTAATGTGACCTTTTTTGGTAATTCTTATACAACCCCTATAAATGTCCCTTATACCTGTACGAGGTTTCTCGCTCTCTCCTCATTTCGTTGTTATTCTATGGTACGCCACATACCAAATTTTGTACTGCTTCATTGCAAGCTGCACGAGTTACACCACGTTTTCTACGTGTTCTGTTATTTTTTCGAACAGTTTAGTTTAATTCCAAGATAATTAGGTATGCAGATGGCAGGGTACCATAATAGAGTTGCCATTTAAACAGTTAAAATATCAGAGAAAGCCATCCTCCCAGGTTCCTTATTACCAACTGCTTCCTTTTAAACCTACCATAATTTACTACGCTGTTGTCAACAGGTCAAAGTTACCAACTTAGTGGCGTTGGTTAACCTTACATTCAAAGCATTTCAGGGTAAATGACCAAGCTGTTCAGGGAACAGAAAAATATAATTCTATTTTTCTGTTACCCCTATCTTCCCAGGGGGGAAGTCATTTCAACCACCCAGACACCACAAGGTGATTATACCACCACGTGGCAACAATCTATAAGCAATATACTGGATGCCATCTTCCCGGAACCAATAGAGCCAACACTGCCAGAGCAACTCATCATCTGTCAAGATAATGAAGCTTACTCAACAGACACTCAGGAGCCACCCTTCACACGGGATGAACTAAAACAAATGGCAACCCAGATAACAAACAATAAATGTCCAGGCCTGGACTACTTAGAACCCGAAATTATTAAGAAGACCGTGGAGATCGTTCCAGACCTCCTCTTACACCTATATAACAGCTGCTTGGCTAAGGGCATCTTCCCCAAAAAATGGAAGACAGCAAAGGTAAAATTAATCGCCAAAAATTCGAACAAACCAACCCACCTACCAAACTCCTATCGGCCAATAGCTCTACTGCCGGTTGCAAGCAAACTGCTAGAAAGACTACTCTGCACAAGGATAAATCAGCATTACCAGGCAGCGAAACTCACAGAGACATCGCAATACGGATTCAAGCAGGGTTCGTCTACTGTGGAAGCCTTGCGTAGCCTATCGGAATCAGCAGCAAACTGCAATAATAAATATCTTCTAGTCATCTCCGTTGACTTCGCTGGGGTGTTCGACACCATTTGGTGGCCGAGCGTACTGGCAAGACTAAGGCAGGCACAAGTTCCGATCAACTTATACTCCATAATTAGGTCATATCTCTCCGAGAGACACATCATCGTGGAAGCACCTTATGGTAGAGTGAATCGTGATGTCCGCAGGGGCTGTTCCCAGGGTTCTGTTCTGGGGCCGCTCCTGTGGAATATGGTTCTGGACGGGTTCTTGGCTTTGCACCTCGGTGATGTGCGCTCCCAGGCCTTTGCTGATGATTTGGTCCTCACCATTGCTGCAGATAGCAGGGCCCAGCTAGAGGAAAAGGCCAATCAGGCAATGCTGATATTGCAAAACTGGACCAGAACTCACTGCCTGACGATATCAACAACAAAGACGTCCTCCATCCTGCTAAAAGGCAAGCTTGATATACGTAGACCGCCACAAATAAAGGTGGGACCTACCACAATAAAATTAGTGACCGAGTTAAAATATTTAGGGGTTATACTGGATGGTAATCTTACCTTTAAACACCATCTAACTTATATCAGAGCCAAAATTAAAAGATACTCTGGATTGGTGGCTAGGATCGCCAGGCGGGACTGGGGATTAAACCAACGCACCCTGTCATTGTTTTATAAAACAACCTTCCTACCGATCATCACTTACGCCTCAGCAATATGGTTTCCCAAAACAGCAACTGTAGTAAACCGACGCATCCTTGATGCAACGCAAAGAACCATCTTACTGACAGTTACACGTGCTTGTAGGACAACCAGTACCCACGCACTGCAGGTCTTGGCCGGAGCTCTCCCCCCTTGACTTAGAGATCACGCGCAGGGGAATGAACTACCACATAGAGAAAGGAATACCTTGTACATACCATGGCTATACTGTGGACGTTAATGCACCACAAAAAAATGAAAAGACAAGGCTGCAAAAACACCTGATGCAAGTTTGGCAGGAGCGCTGGGCCAACTCAAATAAGGGAAATATCACCAGGAAATTCATTCCCAACATCGGCAGGATGTACCCCAGTCCCCCAACTTGGTTTCGACCTGGCTTATACACCACCTATTTATTGACTGGTCACGGGGCCTTTAAAGCCAAGCTGGCAGCGCTGAGGATTGAGGTGGATCCGAGCTGTGCCTGTGGGGAGCTTGAGTGCTGGGAGCACATTATGTATGATTTCACCCATTATGAGGACCTCAGGTGCAGACTGATCACTGCAATACACTACCTCCCCAAGAACTTGGAATCACATCTATTGGACTCACTAGAGGAATACAGGGAGCTAAAGGAATATGCCCAAAAACTATTTGGTAGGCGTAAAACACTGATAGCCATCTACAGAAGAAGATAAAAATAAAAAATAATAAAATAAAATAAAATAAATAAATAAATAAAAATAGACACAGAACACGCGTGGAGAGGACTCAAGGAGAACCTCCCTGAGGAACCTGCTCACTACTAATAATCTAAAACCAGCGATCGCAAGAATAACCCCATGGAGATGCGGATCTTCCCATGATGAAGAGAACCACAGCCATTGCTAACAGACTAACAACGGACCTGACCAGTGTTCATAGCTGAGGACAAATCCGGATACCAAACGCTACCAATGACAAAGAAGACCAACGAAGATAGAGAAACTCCAAGTTGCTGCCTCAACGGAGCCATATTGGCTCAAGGCTCTGCACTCTCTTGTGCAGTGCAATTCTTTTACTCCCACACCCGGCAGGGGAGGGAGGTGACGGCTTGCTGTCTCCTCTCTTCCCTGCCACACCATTCCTTCCCTCTGGTGGGGCATGGGCATGCCTCACTGAATAATTGGGGGTCACCTACCCTATCGACCCTCTTCTTCCTATTTCACCCCCCAGCCTTCACTCTCCCCTCCCAGCACTTTCTCTTGCACAGTGTATAGCCCTACACGTCCAAATTTAAAATACACCAAAAAAATTTAGCCCAACCTTTTAGGCACTTCAGAAACAGGCCTTCAGCGTCAAACCCCATATTAGCGCTTTAATGTCAGTGAATTAAAATCAACCGCGGTCGTTCCAATTTTATTTTAGGTCCTAGCCACTAAAATCCCAGGAAAGTAAGTGGCAGGACCTGCCAGAGTACAATTGACTCAATGGTAACAGCCGGCTAGCCTCCACGTGGCGAGGTATGGGCAACGTCGGGTCCTATTAGGGGCCTGGCGGCCAATAAGCCGGATGAACAATGGGCACAACATATAACACTACTCATGACCCACACACTTCTAAATCTCTGGCTTTGACAGGGTACTGTCACCGATACATAGAACATTCGCGGAGATGGGAGAAATCCCAGGAGCCGCTAGACCCTCAATATACCTCATACCCCTGTCTGCGCGCGTAGCAGACAGGGGGAACAGAAAAATTTCACCGTCCTCCCCACACAGAAAATTGTCACCGTCCTCCCCACACCGGGTGGAAAAGGTCCGGGTTTGAATCCCGTCGATGACTCGAGGAACTTAATGGGCTTTTTTCACTCCGTAGCTGAGTTAGTCGGTCCTAGGCGTAGATAGCAAGAATTTTTCCCAGCAAAACAGGCAAATCGACCAGAGAACGCAATTTACAGACATAATGCATATACGGGTATATGCAAGAAATTACGGGTGGCCCTAATATATAATTTGAATTTTTTTTTTCTTCCCCCCAACAGTCGATGATGGGTATCGGTAAGACACTCGAAACCTCATATTAATGTAGGCGAACAGCATAATAAACTATATTGCTAATTTTCACGTGGTATAAGAGCGGTGTTAAATAACCTTAATGGAAAACAACCACCTAACGTCCTTCCCTTTTTAACAAGACTAACATCCTAACCATGAACTTCGCACCGTCTGCGCTAGCTTTGGATACACAGAAGAAGTTAAAAATGCTCAACCTTTCCCTCAGAAAAACACCAATGATGATCGTACCGCGGATTTTTTTTTTTTTTTTTTTTTTTTCAGAAAATTCTGATCCCTATCGTAAAATTCCACAGGAATCTAAAAGCGATATTTGACTCGAGACTGAAGTCCAACGATCATATCCTCGCTTTCACACAGATTTAACTGTCTCAGACGGCACCAAAAATAATACTTGTTACATGTCGCGGATACAAACACTACAAGGAAACATTCAAATAATAGTCAATTCACCCATTCCCCATGATGCATAAATAACGGCGTCAGCTGCAATAACATGGAAGGGGTGTATCTGGAATATTGGCTTCGAAAACGAGTTTCTTATAAACGCAGACTCCCACCCTACATCAAGACAACCAGGATGGCTAAATAACTGAAACTGACAAGGCCACCCATTGCAAATACAACCGGTAAACTCACTGCAACCGTGAAACTTCTGGTAGGTGCAAAAATCCCCAAACATCGACGACTTCTGCATCCGTCAGTTACTTCATGACCTACGAACAACGCCCGCTGTCTAACCAAAATTTAACAGACTCAAGCTGAGCGACAGATTCATACCAGCTTAAAGTTCTTCCCAGAGTACAGATCTTGTAAGCACAAGGTGTTGAGAATAAACAAGGGAATCATTCAAAATTTCGCCAAGCATGTAACATATGGAGGTCAGATTGTAGAGCAAATCCCGTAGTTTTATTTTCTCTTCAAACAGGAACGAAAGTTATTTCAAAACCATGGACTCTAATCAAGTCCATGGAAGTGCATTCAGTTGATATAGATGGGCAGCGAATGTTGAGTCAGTTTGGTGTGACATGAGCACTGGGAAAGAAAAAATGAGGGTAGAAGTGTGTTATAGGCCTAATGACTCTGATAAGTACAACGACAATTGTACAGAGAAATACAGTGGGCCAGTAAATCAGAATTTCTTATAATGAAGATTTTAACTTCCCAGATATTGACTGGAACTTGTGGATTGGTCACTCGCACATTGTGACGACGTTTGTGGATTTATTGGATGATTGTTTTCTACAGCACCATGTTCGAGAGGCAACCAGAAGGAGTAATACTCTTGATCTGATTATCAGCAGTGATTATTCGTGCATTAAGAATTTGCATATAAAGGAATCACTAGGTACCAGTGATCACAGTGTACTGATGTGCGATTTACTTAAAGATGTCACTACCATCAGGGGTAAAGGGAAGGATTTTTGTTTCGTAAAGGTGACTACAGTGGTCTCAGTTTTTAAATTCTATACAGTGGGACCAATTGATGATTTTAAAGACAGCAAATTCTAAATGGAAAGCATTCGAGGAATTAATATTGGAAGCTACTAGGCTTTTCATACCGATTAAGAAATTCTGTTCAATGTTTAGGCTTAATGGATGTTAGATGAACTGATGAGACTCGTTACAGAGAAGAAAAATGCAAGGGATGCATATCAATTATCAGGCGACACCAAACCCTATGGTAGATATAAGCTAGTCTGTAATCAACTCACAAAGGGATTAGGCAAGCGAAGGCAGATTACGATATATCTTTGGCAAAGGATGCAAAGAAAAACAGCAAAGACTTCTTTCCTTATATAAACTCTAGAAGGAAGGGAATGAATCAGGCTGGTCCACTTGATATCGATGGTTTGACTTTGATGATCCTCCTCAGATAGCTGACAAACTGAACGAGTATTTTGCATCTACATTCACATACGAGGAATTCTGTAGGGAAGTGGAGGACAGACACTTATTAAAACTCTAACAGGGAGCTAAATGATTTTGTAATAACCGAGAGCAAAGTGGAGGAGAAATTGTAGAAGTTAAACATAAAAAAAGTATCTGGGGTGGATGGGATCTATCCAGTTATATCAAAGAAGGCGGCAAAGAAAGTAAGCAAACCCTTAGCCATAATATTACGTTCTTAGCGTTTTTTCACCAACCTTTCATGGAGTAAAATAAAATTAAAATAAAATAAATAAAATAAAACAAAACAAATCTTGATAACTATATTTACAATAACCTGTATTTACAAAATTAATATACGGATTACAATATTAAAAATATTAAAACACAAGATTAAAATGCATTAAAATATACTAAGTTAAAAGCGATAAAATCCCGTAGCTTTCAAAGGCTCCAGCCTTCTTCTTCAGCAGTACTCTCTATTATTCAGTACACCTTTAAATATCAGCAGGGTAATGGTAGGCATCACATGTTTCCATTCTCACGTGTTCCGCTCTCTTGCATTGTGGAACCGGAAGTGGCTCGAACGGAAGTCGTACGGAACCGCTCATCCTTTTTTAGGATAATAGTCTCTAAAAGGGGGTGAATCCGTACACCCCTATCCCTATTAATGTTGGTTGTAGAGCTGATCCGCAAACTCTCGAGCCACTTACGGTCCCAGAACCTATGCGCCCGATCGGAAATTTAAATATCAGCAGGGTAACTACCATTACCCTGCTGATATTTAAAGGTGTACTGAATAATAGAGAGTACTGCTGAAGAAGAAGGCTGGAGCCTTTGAAAGCTACGGGATTTTATCGCTTTTAACTTAGTATATTTTAATGCATTTTAATCTTGTGTTTTAATATTTTTAATATTGTAATCCGTATATTAATTTTGTAAATACAGGTTATTGTAAATATAGTTATCAAGATTTGTTTTGTTTTATTTTATTTATTTTATTTTATTTTATTTTAATTTTATTTTACTCCATGAAAGGTTGGTGAAAAAACGCTAAGAACGTAATATGAATATACCCAACCTCAGAGGCCTATTTAAGGCCTTAGCCATAATTATGATAGCATCCTTGGACTCATGGGAGGCCTCCACGTACTGGAGAAGTGCAAATGCTGTATCCCCAATTCACATAGGGGGATCAAAGGGTGACACGAGTAATTACAGACCTGTTAGTTTAACTTCTGTTCCGGGGAAAATACTGGAGTCACTGGTTAAAGAAGCATTGCAGAATTATCGAGACAAGACTACACTAACAATTCAGACATAGCATGGGTTTGTTAAAGGGAAGTCTTTTCAGACCAATCTGATTGGATACTACGATGTGGTCACAAAGGAACTGGATGCAACTCAAACTCTTAGCCATAATTATGATAGCATCCTTGGACTCATGGGAGGTCCCTAGGGACTGAAGAAGTGCAAATGCTGCATCCCCAATTCACATAGGGGGATCAAACAATGACAGGAGTAATAACAGACATGTTATTTTAAATTCTGTTCCAGGGAAAATAATAGTCACTGGTTAAAGAAGCATTGCAGATTATCTAGACAAGACTGCAGTAATAATTCAGACATAGCACGGGTTTGTTAAGGAGAAGACTTGTCTGGCCAATTTGATTGGATACTACGATGTGGTCACAAAGGAACTGGATGCAAAAAATAAATTTGATATCATATACTCGGATTTTAGGAAAGCTTTTGATACTGTTGCATATGGAAGACTACTGTATAAACTGGAACAGTATGGAATTAAGGGAAAGTTGTTACAATGGATAAATGAATGGTTGAATAGTAGAAGACAGAGTGGTAATCAATGAACACTGCTCTCCGTGGACTAATATTATTAGTCGAGTCTCACATAGTTCGGTGTTGGGCCCATTGATGTTTTGTATATTTATCAATCATATTTATGAAGGTAAATCAGGCTTAATGTCCACGTTTACAGATGATACGAAGATTGGCAGGGTTGTTAATGGCAGTATGCTACTGCAACAAGATCTAGAAAAGTTGGGCTGAGAAGTTAAACATTGACAAATGCAAAGTACTGCATATGGGTAGCAGTAACTCCAGAGAAACGTACCAACTGTGTTGTAACACACTCAAGGTGGAAGAAAATGAAAAAATACCTAGGGATAATTGTGCATTCAAATATGAAGTTTTCTGAACAGTGCAGACAGGCTGCCAGAACAGGTCATGGAGTCTTTTCAATGATTACAGGAATTTTGCTAGTAGAGAAAAGGAGGTGATTATCCTTTTGTATAAGGCAATGGTCACGCCAGCCTTGAGTACTGAGTACACAACTGGGGGCCTCATTTTAAGAAGGATGTAGAGTTGCTAGAACGAGTACAGAGAAGGGGACAAAGATTGGTGAGGAGAACAAGCAAATTGGAATTGGATTTCAGGAAAGCTTTTGACACTGTTGCACATGGAAGACTATTGTACAAATTGGAGCAGAATTGTATTAAGGGTAAGTTGCTACAATGGATAAAAGGATGGTTGAGTGGGAGGAGACAGAGGGTGGTAATCAATGGGTGCTGCTCTTCGTGGACTAATGTTATTAGTGGAGTCCCACAGGGTTCGGTCTTGGGTCCACTGTTGTTTTGTATATTTATCAATGATATTGATTAAGGTATATCAGGCTTAATGTCGAAGTTTGTAGATGATACAAAGGTTGGCAGGGTTGTTAATGACAGTAATGGCAGTGTGCTACTGCAACAGGATCTAGAAAATTTGGGCAGATGGGCTAAGAAGTGGCAACTGAAGTTTAACCTTGACAAATGTAAAGTACTGCATATGGGTAGAAGTAACCCCAGAGAAACTTACCAACTGTGTGGTACTACACTTAAGGTGGTAGAAAATGAAAAAGACCTGGGAGTAATTGTGCAGTCAGATATGAAGTTTTCTGAGCAATGCAGACAGGCTGCCAGGGCAGGTCATGGGGCTTTGTCAATGATATATAGGAATATTTCTAGCAGGGAAAAGGAGGTGATTGTCCCTCTGTATAAGGCAATGGTCAGACCACGCCTTGAGTACTGCGTACAGGTCTGAAGGCCTCATTTTAGGAAGGATGTAGATTTGCTGGAGCGTGTACAGAGAAGGGCAACAAGATTGGTGAGAGGAATGAAGGGATCATCTTACCAAGAGAGGCTTAAGTTCTGCAAATTGCAGTGGCTGGAGACTAGGCACCTGCGCGGTGATCTGATTCAGGTGTATAAGGCCTTGAATGGGTTGAGCACGCAGATTACGAATCTAAGGGGGCATAAATTCAAATTAAGAAAAGACAGATGTAGAACAGATGTGAGGAAATTTGCCTTTAGCCAGCGGATGGTTAATTGCTGGAACAAGCTTCCATCTGTTGTTGTGGAGGTTGATAGGTTAAATAAATTTAAGGAGGAACTGGACAGGCATTTGGAGGGAATGGCGTGATTTTTTTTTTTTTTTGTCTGATGCTGCATAAGCTCATACACTTGCTTTCTTGCATCACATGCCACTACTACTACTACTACAACAACAATGGTGTGGTCTTACGAAGACAGGCTTAAGTTCTACAAATTGCAGCCTCTGGAGACTAGGCACCTGCGAGGTGATCTGATTGAGGTGTATAAGGCCTTGAATGGTTTGAGCAGTCTCAATGCTGAGGGAATTCTTCTTTTTGCTCAGATTACGAACCTGAGGGGGTATAAATTCATATTGAGGAAAGACAGTTGTAGAATAGATGTGCAGAAATTTGCCTTTAGCCAGCGGGTAGTTGTTTGCTGGAACAAACTTTCATCTGTCGTTGTGGAAGTTGTAGCTTAAATAAATTCAAGGAAGAACCGTAGAAAATTTTAGAGCGAATGGTTGGGAAAAATGGGATTTTTTTTTTGGTGATGCTGTATAAGCTTTCTTTCTTGCATCATATGCCTCTACTAATGTTAATGCTAAGTCTTTAATTATAAACACATTTACTGTCTTCTGCGAGATGACTATAAATATCTCGAATATCGGCCTCCCATTTCATTCAAAGGATTCTACTTTGCTCGGAACGCAACACAGGGTGAAGGTGTAAAAAAATTGAAAAATCTGAAAACTGTGTAGTGACGTTATTATTATGTTTTTCGTAACGCTTTTATTAAAATCATTATTTGCATTTATATATTTTACTTTATATGTTATTTCGTCATTTTTCTTCATTTTAATTTAGGCACTAAATATAACTGAATACCTAACTTGCTTATATGTTAAATACCAACTTGCTTATAAACTCCCGATTTTAAAAGTCTCTGTAACCCACTAACTTCGCTGGCTATGAAGGATCGTTTTCTTTGCCCATGCTGTATTAATATTTAATTCGAGAAAACAAAAGAAAGATTATTTATTTATTTATTTATTTATTTAATATAAACCTTGGTTGGCTGGTTCATTTAACCAAAGACTGTATTAGAAAATGGGCAATACGGAGGGATCTTATACAAAAAAAAGTCATATTAGGGCCACCCGAGAACTATCTCATCTACCCGTGTGTAGTATATCTGTAAATTGCGTAACCGCTGGTCGGTTTGTCTGTTTTGCTGTACGAAACGCTTCCGGAGGGTGGAATCTTGCTATCCCCACCTGAGACCGGCTAACTCAGTCACGGAGGGAAAAAATCCCATAAAAGTTCCCCACGTCAGTGACAGGATTCGAACCTGTGCCTTTTCTTGCTATCCAAGATTTCTTGGAATCTTGCTATCCCCACCTGAGACCGACTAACTCAGTCACGGAGGGAAAAAATCCCATAAAAGTTCCCCACGTCAGTGACAGGATTCGAACCTGTGCCTTTTCCACATGTGTGTGTGGGGGCGGTGTTATTATCACTTTTCTACTCGGGAAGACAAGGAACTGTTACAGATTTTGCTCTATACAGTATTAAAGGTCTGTACCTACAGATAGATTTTTTTCCGAGTAACAAACTGTACCTTGCTATCTGAAAGTTTCGTGGAAGGATTTTTACTGCAATGAAATTAAAGTTCAATTTATGCTAAGAACCTCCAGCTCCGGTGCAAATCTGGCGTTATTAGTTTTCAAGCAAACTGCTTGTAACACTTTACGTGACTTATCGCATATCAACCAATATGTAAATTATATAAATTCAATAAAGTAACAGGATAGAGAGATATTATAATAGCGTTCGCGGAAAGAGGCACATAGTTGATACGAAGCAGCCATACAACAAAAAAAAAAAAAAAAAAAATGGGCGAAGGTTATAAAATTGGCACAAAATAGTTATAACTCAAGATATGGGATCCCAAAACCAACTATCCATCCCGATCTATCAAGAATAAATTACTAAATTACTGTTGACAGGTTCTATCACAAAGAGATGCCAAAGAAAAGATAAATAAAAATAAAAACACCTCCACCTTTTCCACCAGTGTGGGGAGAGGCCGGTGTTATTACTTTGTCACTTTTCTACTCGCGAAGACAAGGAACTTTTACAGATTGTGCTCTATATGAAATATCTGTACCTATAGATTTTTTTTTTCCGACTAACAAACTGTACCTTGCTATCTGAAATATAGAAGAAAGAGTTCTTATAATCATCAGAGACCAGAAAGAAAGATTTCGATAAAAAAAAATGAAAACTATCTCTACATTGTGCTTTTTTAGTTTTTGGTATGGAATTAGCAATTAATATGTGAACTTTTATCTTACATTAACCAACGATATGTGAAGTTTTATCTTGCATTAACCAATGACCTTTACTTTGATATTTCATTCATGATCTAAATGTTTCTATTGTCATGTAAGTTGTGACAACTGGGCTTTAACTCTTTAATAACGTCATATTATTTCAAGTCACGTCCAGGTCGCTCTCGTTATTCTTGTTCTGATTCTAGAACGGATTATACTGACAAACATAAGAAAGGTAGGTCACCTTAGCCTTCACAATTAAAGATAGCCGTGTTTTTGACCTTAGTGGTTTGAATAAGGTGAACTAGATGGGAAATATGGAATGCGACAAAGACTCTATAACTGTAAAATCAGTAGCACGCACTTTATTTAAAATGAGAGATTAGTAAAAACAATTCTCATGTTATTATTTAACTGTTTGGAAAGCTACTTTAATTATTTGGTTAACTTTATTTGGCCTAAAAGCTATCACACTGTGGATATCGAGAATCGACTTTAAATAGTACACTCTTAAAATTTATTGTAGGATGGTAATTTTTTTTCCTGTAGGGAAAAAATGGCATATTCACGTCGTTTCCACCGTTGATTTGATTTGATTTCGATTTTTATGGCGCAAAAGCAACTAAGGCCATGATGCGCCAAAGTCCATTTCCACTGTATATTGTAAGAGAAATAAAACAACGTAGCGTGATTTTCTGAAATTATTTGGTTTAATAATTTTTCAGCTGGAAAAATAAATAACACATGTTAATACTGCATAATATTTATTTTCATAAATCGCAAACCCCAGAAAACTGAGAGTAATCGCTGAAGTAAATCACTTCTGCGTTACGTCATTAAAACATTACGTCAAGATGTTTTAATGACGAATATAGCACAGTAGATTAGGAAATTTCTTTCCTAATCTACTGTGCTATATGATCGCTATATATAATATATAAAAAATATCGCCACCTCTATAAATTACTGACAAAAAAATGGAGTTTCTAATTTAAATAACATTATCATAGGTTCCAGATCCCGTGACAGGAGTGCACAAAATCCTCTCCGTCCCTTACGGATAACATTCAGCAATCCTGCCTTACCTCAGCGGCATGATCCAGGAAACACTAAATTACTGTAACGAACTTCGAATAGACTAAGAGGCTAACTAAAAATAAAACCAATAGAAAAAGCTATCCTAGAGAAATTGTATCGCGGTCTTCATAAATATTCATGTAAATTAATGAAACAAGCTGATAACTTTGCATATAAGTATTTTGTATGCACCCAGTAGCGAAACTACAAATTCTGGCCTCCTCGCGAGACTCATTCACCCTTTCTTGCTCTTTAACAAGAGAGACAAACCATCCGCATTCTCTCCCCCCAGCAGTGGCGAACCTTATTTTTTCACGCATGCACCCTTTTAATCTGAAAGCTGCATAGGGGTGAATTTAGACAGCAATAAACTAAATTCTAAAGTTCTATAACCGCTTATATAAGATATTATACATGAATTATAACAGTCTGACCTGATCTCTGTGGCTTTTCAGAAACTGGATCATGGGCCCATAGCTTTTCTACCTAACAAGCTCATTAACATTTTCTACTGGTAGGCAACGGCACTGAGCATAATTTCTTGTAAAATGTTGCACAATCAAAATATTAGAAACAATACTCCATTTGCACTGACAAGTGCAAAATAAATACTACTATAATGAAATCGGAATCACGCCATACCATCCAAAACACTTGATACCTTAAATACCGTCAGCAAACAACCAAAGCGATGGATCAATTATATGTTGCATGTGCTGTACACACACTGTGGAAGATGAAAAAATTGTGTGGGAAATGTTCTCATGACATGGAGTGGATCCACAACTCTGCAATGCTTCATTTTTAACTGGAACAAAATAGACATTTTAAAGATGGCAATGCGACTATCCAAAGCACTAGATCTGTTTGTGAATAGCTTGAAGAACATGATCAAGATCTGAGTTAGATTTGACTAGATTTTAAAGAAGCTCGTTCGCTCTCTATATCCTGAATCCTACTGCAAATGTGTGAGACTTACTAGAACATAATATATGGGGGGGGGGGGAGAATACTCCGTTACTGGATGAACTGGAATAAAGGTTTCCAAAGAGCGGGACGCCCCCTTAAGGGCAGATCCAGCCTTCATGTATCGGGGAGATGGAAATTGTTCTGCTTACAGATAATTATCCCCTAGGGTCCATCTTTGGATACTTTTCAGCCACTAGTTAAATCATAGCAAGTCGATTCAAGTTGTAATTAAAGCACACGAAACTCCTACAAAATACTGAAGTTGGATTTCTAATATTTTGTTGAGCGGTATATATTTATTCAATCAAGCAACATAATTGCACTTCCTAAAAAAATTACAACATACAATAACCTTAACTGTATAATGTGAAGCAGAGAAAGCAAAAAAAAAAAGTATCAAAAAATATTATAACACAAAATCGTGTATATATCAATGTAAAAACTTTTTTCTTTTTTTTTAATGGAAACTACGTGCATGGCATCGTTACAGACGTGGGAAGTTTCTGAGTGGTCTCTCTCGTCCTGTACTCTCCATTTAAACAGGTTCCATCTATGATCGACTTGATATAAAAGAGTTTTCTGGTAGACTTGATATTGCACAGCCTAAAGCAAAGTATATCATGAAGTTAACGATCTAAATATAAGCCATGTCCTCTATATTCAAATGACTAACCCAAATTTCTATGTCGCTGTAATGTTTAAAACGGGCCACTGTAATAACAAGAAGAAGGAAACTGGGTTACAGATCTCTGTTTTGTCGTTCCTTAGTTGGGTTTTTTGTGTGGGATAGGAAAACAAACAGGCTATTCGCTTCGCCGAAATCGGAGAACGGAATCAGTCACACCCAACTGCCACCTTCAATCTACTGGCTAGTTAGAATAAAACAAGCGTGACCTTAAAACGTCTACAAGGTCACAAGTGTATCCGTGGTCTGTTTCTACTTCACTCATATAGCTGTGGTTTCCATTTTTGCGTATCTTGCAGGAAATGATTTTTCAAAGATATTTGATTAGATATTCGCTGTAGCGTAGAGATTTTCGAAGTCCGCATTCATCTATCCTCTACACCGGTGTTTAATATGTGTGTGTTTGGAGGAAGGGAGACATGGACTGCTCAAATGATGATTAATATCATTAAAGCATTCAAATTTTCTTCCTGTTAAATGTTAGCGAATTTTAAGGATGCGAGATGCAAACGCCTGCATTTTAACAAGTTTTCTCTCCCCCCCCCTACTTACAAGCGCTACCCGAGCAAAGAATACACCAATGATGTCTCCACAGTTTTACGAAATAAATTACCATCACGTTTTAAAGTGCACAACTAGAGCATAACTATCCTGGCAATTTCAGTAATTTGTTGCTTTCTTCCATCAATGATACAACGAATCATATCTTTGATTGCTATGGAAACAGTTACTGTGCATTTTGTTGCTATGGTCGATTCTGAGATACAGCGATTTTATGAATGGTTTCTATCACTACTAGTCTGATTATATTATGTAACTAGAATGTCACTATTGGCCTGGTTACAGTAAAAATAAGATGACTTCCGATTTCTTATTATAAGTAAAATAAGTATTTGAAAACATGAATTTTACAAAATGTTTGACTGGGAAAATCCAAAAGTGGATTTGAGCTAAATCGCAAATTGCCACAGAATCGTTGCAAGTTCGACATTTTCATGCTAGAATATCATTATGGAATAATTACTTTGTTTTATTTTCCTTGAGGGCCACAGATAGTTGCATAAATTTCTGGTGACATTCTAGACGTCTAATATGATCTATGTTATTAGTTACAATATAAACATGGAGGATTCCTTCGGTCTGTGACAACAGTGGACCACCGAATTGAGATCTTACACAGCCTGGCGCTTTGAACTTGGATAATGGACCCTTCCTCGAAGGGGGATCGCACCAGAGTAGGAGGAAGAATAAAGTATTTAATCTGAATTTTACAGGAATAAGTGCATTTTGGATTCAATCCTCAGAATTCCTTGAGAATTTGATAATGAAAAATAGTCCAGCTTTCTGAAGTAAAAACTGACACATTTTTTGAATACCAGTGAAAAGCCACAGTATGGTGGTTTCTTTTCACCTAACCTAACATAACCTAACCTAACCAGTACCCATATAGTGAAAAGAAGCCACAGGCTTTTGCTGCACTGACAAAAAAAAATAGTTAAAAATACATATTGTGAACTTAGGTAACTATCCAGTTGACCTTTGAATTTCTTCAACCTGTCAGCCTCAACTACCTGAGAACGCAACTTTTTCCAATAATCAACAAATCAACTAAAAGAAAACTTCGTATAGTGTAAATCCTCTTCCTCAATAAATTGAATTTATGGCTCATAGTTCTGAAATTCTTTATAACAGTGAAAACTTAGCCTTCATTTATTTTACGAACCCCTCTCAGAGCTTTATAAACCTCAGCCAGGTCCCTCTGAGGTGCCTGGTTGCCAAGCTCTGTAGCCCACATACTTGGAGTCTTTCCTCGTATGGTCGCCCTTTTACCGATCTCACCAGGCGAGTTGCCCGTTTTTGGATCTTTTCAAGAAGCTCAATGTCTTTTTTCAGATGAGGTCTCCATACTTATGCTCAGAGAACACATTATGCTCAGAGAACTTCATATCCAACATATCATAACTTCCAGATCCCTTTCTTCCTCTACTGTTTTCAATTCAAACTCACCAAGTGTATTTTTAAATCACTTTAGGATTGCTCTTCCCCAAGTGTAAGATATTGCATTTTTCTGCATTAAAAACATAGCTATCACTTTTCTGAATCATCCTTTGTAAGAACCCAAATTCTTACACTTATCCTAGGGAAATAAATATTATAACATAACAAGAAGATATATGTATATATTAAATAATATTATTTACATAGGATGATTTTCAGCTTAGATTGCGATCGCTCTGTACCGTACAGTTAAGTAGGGAAGGATTAGCGTAACAACGGGGGGTAGCTGGACAGGGCACAAAAGTACAATGGGAGCACCGTAAGGGCAGTTCAAGTCGCTATGAACAGAAAGTGGGCAGCTGTTTGGAAGAAAAGAACAAGGGAACCGACTCCCCCTTGTGGAGAGGAAGAATTTTAAAGACTAAGAGGGTGGAGGGGACCCTGGATGCGGCATACACCATGTGGAATTGGCTAGCCGCTGGATGAAACAGACCGACTCCTTGAGCACTTAATAATTTCAAGGAGCGGTAGAGAAAAAACAGAGTGGACTAATAAGGATAAGTGCATCGGAATGATCACAAGGAAATATCTAGAAATTTCTAGACGTCCAGAAGTTCATCGAGGCTTCTAGAAATTTCGAGAAGTCAGATGTTTCCCCAGGAAAGGGAAGGGCCAAGAAAACGACGGAAGTGGGAGAGAGCGAATGAAAATAAAGGGATGATGAAGAACGAACTACGATTGGATCAGAATAGAAGGGGTGGCTGAAGCAAAAAGGAAATGGAACAGGAGGAGAAGGACAGTTCCAGTTTTTGACAGTTTGGGCAGTTTTTGGAAGTTTTTGAGAGTTCCTGTGGGTGTGCCTGAGTGATGTGCGGCTGGAAAGAAATCCTGAGAAGTGCAGGGAGAATCGCTGGAGAGTAGCGGATAGAGAAATTAATTTAAGGGAGTTTTTTGCAGTGAGAGAGTTTTAGAGTTTTCTGGAGTTGTAGGAAGTTTTGAAGAAGGTGGGAGTTCTTGTGAATCGCTGGAATGTGGTAGTGGGAATTGAAGCAGTTTGTCGCAAAGACAATTCGTTAGGCAAGTTCTGGGAGAGATAAGCCGCAACGTAGAAATAGGAAGGAGATGCCCAATGAAAGATGGAAACACATATGCTGGAGCTGAGTGATAAGGATCGAAAAGTCTCGGTATAGAAAGATAAGGAAGAGTTATACAGTCTGTTTTCTCGATAAAGCAGTAAGGAGAGTCTTGATAATTTTATTATGCACCCCCGTATCGTCGAGCTGATCAGACGCCCAAAGCGGGCCAGAGCAACCCATTTATGGAGAAAAGAGTGAGTTCCTGAACGAAGGAGAATTCCTGTAGATGAGCAGCAGTTCCTTAGCCGATGACTAATTCCAGTAGGAGTCTGATGATGCCCTATATTGATGATGATGGCCGCCCCTGAGCTGAGAAAAAGGTTGTGTAAAGAGTGATCCCCTAAGCTGTTATGTAAGTACCAGATAATAGTTTTAAGCTTGATTTGAAGGAACGGACTCTAGGGAATGTTTTAAATTAGTTGATAGTCGATTTGATATTGTTTAGCATAAAGGGAAGGAGAAAGTTCATAAGATATAGATATATGTACTTCATCACAAAGATAAGTTAATAAGCAAGGAAGATTTAGATATACTGTATGTACTCGAGACTGGTATGTTTTAAGTTGAAACTAAAGAGCGTTCTAAGCACATGTAATTTTTTTTTTTTTTTTTTTGGAAAGGATAATTATGTTCTATGCACCTGTAATTATTTTGGAAGGGATAATTAAAGAAAGATTATAGCGGGGATTTATAAATCTAGGAAAATACACGTATAGGTGTTATGCTCACTGCTGTAATCCCAGTTGGGAAGTTTAAATTGTTAGAAGACAAGAGAATGTTATGAGATGTAACCTAAACCAGAAGAAAAAAAAAGCAGAAAGACATGAAGAGACATGATATATGAGTTGTGATTATCTTTACATCTTAGCACACACATATAATGCTAGTAATTAACATAATACCCAATTGATGATATATGATATATTCTTTTAATGTATATACTGTGAATAAACAATATTGAATATGTTTATCAAGTGTAGTATGAGTCATTCTGAATACTCAGCCAGTCCAGAGGAGACATACACGAACTTCTATTCCCCCAGAATCTGTGATCTTCTGTGCAGTATACAAAGTCAGGTGTTAATGTGGAGGGGGGTAAATTAGGGGGAAAATAAACTGGGAAATACAAAGTTAAGAGAGGTGGGTCTGAAAGTTCAAAGAGTAATTACAGAAATTATATTTAATAATAAAAAAAGATATACATATAATAAAAGAAAGTTTTAACTTTCCTTCCACCCCCCCCACACTTCAAGCCTGTTCAAGTCATACTGAAGGAACACTGCTCAGCATTATTCATTAATGACTCTCACAATCATTACTATCATCTGAAAATTTTGATATCATGCCCTCTATCCCTTTTATTTATGTCGATGTTATTTATGAAAAACAGAAACAACAGTGGTCTAATACCTGATCGTTGGAGAATTCCACTTCTGATGTTACACCATGAAGCATATTCATTAATCACAACTCTCTGCCTTCTGCTCGCATCCACCCTGCGATCCATCTTAAAATATTTCCAGTAATCTCAACCTGTCCCAGCTTATACAGCAACATCTCGTGAGCATCTAAGTCAAATGCCTTGCTAAAATCTAAATAAACTATGTCGAAATTGTTCCCTACATCCAGCTCATGAGTAACTTGTCAAGATAGCATACAAGGTTAGTTAAACATGATATTTCTTTAACAACATATTTTCAGGAAACTGTGCCGAACACTAAAACATCTAGCAACACGGAACCATATTAAAAATAAAAAAGGCGTATAAATAAATCTGCGTTCAATAACTAATAACTTAAATTGTACTCGCAAATGCCTAGAGTATACGGCCTCCGTAGCCGGGTGGTCAGGAACGGGTGTGCAGTAGCACACGCTCTCTAAGTAGACCGGGGTTCAAGCTTCTTGCTGCTAAATACGGTCGATCTGCCAACCCGCACTGGACCAGCGTGCCAGATTATGGTCCTTTTCCCTCAGAATTAATTGTTGAGGAAGCTTCCATCCTGCAGTGGGTTGATAATGGCTGCAGTTTACCTTTTTTTTTTTTTTTTTTTTTTACCATGTCTCGGTCCGTATATAACACATCGACTCCCAGTGGAAGAACTTTTATAAAATTTTATATTTGGATCATTTAGAAATACTGTTGACCAAATTTCAAATAAAATCGGACAAACAGAAGTTCGACAATGTATTTTCATACATAATGAAAGTATGTTTCGGATGTTCGGACATTACTCGATAAAAAAATTGGGATAAGTACAAATTTTCAGCTTAAGTTCTGTTAGTCCATAGAAAAGGATCATTTCCTGAAGAGATTAACCCTTCATTTCTCCATCCTCCTCATATAAATTTGTAAATATGCCTGAACGTATGTTTCGGATAATCAGGCATTACTCAAAAAAAAAAAAAGGAGAAGTCGGATATACATCAAATTTCTAGCATTTGTTTCGTTGATTCGATTCTCCAGTTTTTTTTTTTGTTTTGTTTTTTTTTCCTCAAAATTTCAGGCATTTCGAACATTCTTAGGGCTATCTTTAGCAAATTAAGTCCCTTGTGTACCCTTCTTCCCTTAAGAAGTGCTGCTACATCCCCATGATGCAAACATCACGTGGCGAAGCTTTAATAAACTCTTGTACAGTCGTGATACCCTCGAGTTCTTGGATATCTTTTTTTTTTTTTTTTTTTTTTCAAGAGAAGTACTTCTTCGCCTCAATGTTTTATAAGATTAGTAGCAGTAACCCCAGAGTAACACACCAAACTGTGTGATATTACACTCAAGGTAGTGGAGAATGAAAAAGACCTGGGGTGATTGTGAAAGTTTTCAGAGCAGTGCAGACAGGCAGCAAGAACAGGTCATGGGGTCTTGTCAATAATATACAGGAATTTTGCTAGCAGGGATAAGGAGACGATTATCCCTTTGTATAAAGCAATAGTCAGGCCACACCTTGAGTACTGCGTACAGATCTGAAAGCTTCATTTTAGGAAGGATGTAGAGTTGCTAGAACGAGTACAGAGAAGGGCAACAAGATTGATGAGGGGAACGCAGGATCCTCTTACCAAGAAAGGCTTAAATTCTGCAAATTGCGGCGTCTGGAGCGACTAGGCAACTTCGAGGTGATCTGATTGAGGTGTATAAGGCCTTGAATGGTTTGAGCAGGCTCAGCATATTTTCAAATTGAGAAAAGACAGTTTCAGAAGAGATGTGTACGGAAATTTGCCTTTAGCCAACGGGTGGTTGTTTGTTGGAACAAACTTCTATCTGTCGTTGTGGAAGTTGATAGCTTAAATAAATTCAAGGAAGAACCGGACAAAGTTTTGAACTGAATGGCTGGATGAAATTGAAAGGGGGTTTATTTTATTTTATTTATTTATTATTTTTTTTTTTTTTTTTTTGGTGATGTTGTATAAGCTTGCTTTCTTGCATCATATGCCTCTAGTAATGCTAATAAGCATTCTGAAATAGAATGCAATTATAATCGGATAAGGATAACTTGTATCAACCAAAAATAAAAAAAAAATAATAATAAAATTAATAAAAAAGATGATCTAGCAAAAATAATAGTTGTACTTTCCAACAAGATTAATTAAGAGAAAATGATTTGTGCGTCAGCAATTATATCAATAAAATGTTCTTGCAGTTACTAAATTGTAAACAAAATATTTATTTATAATTATTTATCATTATTAACAGATTTATTTATTATAATAATAAATATATTATTTATAAATAATAATATATATTTGTTATCTAGATATAAAATAAAATTTAATAAACTATACAAGTACATTTTACTGTAAGACTAAATTATATTAAGAGAGTAAGAACAATTTTAAGTGTTCCTACTGTCTTAATATAAAAGATGCAGTAAAAGAAAAAAAAAAAGAAAGAAATTTTCTGCTTATACTCCGGGACGACCACATGGTCAGAGTAGTTCGCAAGATAAGCGAATTCAAGAAACCGCACAGTATTTAACAGTCACAGTGCTTTGAAACCTGGTCACTCGAGGCACATGTATTTATGCATCTTCACGTCTTACTACTCGGCTACGGCGGACTGGTCAAATTACGACTTCATAAAGCATAGGATAAAATCAGGCCAACAGAGTAATTTTATCCTTTGCTTTATGCACAGTTCTCTTCCTTTCGTTTTTTTTTTTTTTTTTTCCCCTGGAGTGGGCCCCAGAGAAGGAATTCTTTTTTTTTTTTTTTTTTTTTTTGTCTCATACTCTGAGACCATAGGTGTCCCATCTACTGGAACTGGCCCACCTTCCCGTGGTGTGGACGAGTACCCAGAATCATCTGTCTAGGTAACTGATGCTTCTGGGTAGCCAAGCGGCCCGAACATTACAACAGAATACACACAAACCTACGTCACACACATATCTGGCCCATTTGTAGTGATAATGTTCTTCACAGAACATTATCACGGAGTTGAACTCACGTTCTAGGACCCGCCCCTTACAAAAACACGTCCACATAATAATCACGTGACGTATCTCGTGTTAAGTTTTTAATTTGAATTTCTATACAAACGTATAATTCTAAAATATTTATGCCGTTTTCCAAACATCCACTGAAATCTCTTCTATTTTAACGATATTCATGCTTTCCTCTAAACAGGTGCTAATGACGCAAATGAAGACAAAATTATTGTTTTTGCTTTAAATGATTCATATTCAAACTGACTTCCCATTTATTATTTTTGTATTCTTCCAAATGTTTATTCCATTTATCGCTTTTAATTATCCACGCGTATTTTGGGATTTTATTCTGTATGGCATGTTTTTAGAATCAAGGAGCACGAGAAGGGAGAAACGAAATATTAAAGTGTACAATTTATTTTACTTTCAATCGCTGTGTTTACAATCTTGCTATTTTTTCGAACTGGCTTTGTGTATACTTATACAGTAAATTTTTGTGGTTTTCTTATTTCAGTACTGCTAATCAAAACACTGAAATAAGAAAGAAGCTGTAGTCCTCAGTAGCATAGTAGTTAGTATCCCCGCCTGTCACGCGGGAAACTGGGGTTCGATTCCCCACCGGGAAGTGAGTTGAAGCTGCTTAACATGTTTATTCAGTTTTGCATACAGTTTATTTGATGCAAACTGTATGTAAAATTAAATGAAATACTGATTATAATTCAGAGCAATCAGTTATGTTGCTATCTACTGTTTTTTTCTAATCGTAACAGATCAAAATACGAAAGTTATGTTGCTATTTACTGTTTTTACTATTCACAACAGACAGTGGCGGATTAAGGATAGTTAGGGCCCCTAGGCAAATTATATTTCGGGTCCCCCCAAAAATAATAATAATAAAAAAAAGAATAAAAAATAAATAAAAGTTAGGTGGCAAATAAATGAAATTTTGTATTTTTGAATTTTTTGCTTAAATTTTCACTTAAATTAATCAAGGTTTTTATGATGTTTACTGAAAACATTAATCTATTTTAAACACTATAGGAAAATGCCTTGGCCTGCCCCCCCCCCCCCAAAGCCTGGGGCCCTTAGGCACGTGCCTCATTGCCTTAATGGGTAATCCGCCACTGACAACAGATCAGGGATCAAAATGTAATTCAGAGTATTCAGTTATTTCGCTTTCTATTGTACTTTTTTTGCAGCGTTTTTAAAATGCACTTTTCAAGTAAACGTCTCTTATCACAGCAGAACAAATAACAGTCATAATCCAAAATAATGGATTAAATAGCGATTGTAATCATATAAGACCAGATTTCGATTTCTCACCATGAATGATTTTTTTTTTTTTTTCTGTCTTCTGCCGGTATAAGGTGAATTTATAAAATTAGTAATTATCATACTTCAAGCTAACTAATTAATCTTACTTTCAGCTGTTCCTTGTCTTCATTTTATTATTTTTTTTTCCTTAAAAACAATTGTTTTAGTACTGTTTTTACTAATCACAACAGATCAAATCAAAATAAGGAAGTGGTTATCAGTCCTCGGTAGTATAGTGGTTAGTATCCCCGCCTGTCACGCGGGAGGCCGGGGTTCGATTCCCCGCCGGGGAGTACTTTATTTTTTTTAAGTAGTTTAATGCAGTTTACTTGGTGTAAACTGTTTCTAAATGAAATACTGATTATAATTCAGAACGATCAGTTACGTTGCTTTCTAATTTTTCAAGGGCTCTTTTTAAGTACACTTCTCTTATCACAGCAGAGCAAGTAACAATCATAATTCAAGAGTCAAAATAGCAATTACTGTATAATCAAATTTCTTTCTAATACAGTGGTTAGTATATCGGGCCCTCACTCATAACACCGGATTTCGATTTCCCACCTTGAATTATTTTTTTCTTGTCTTTTACCTCTTGTTTTCTAAAATAAAGTTTTAATGTGAGGAACTTTGACTTCTCCATTTTATTTTTTGATAAAATTTTAAATGGGAGAAAAGGGGAGGAGGTTAACGTTGGTATAAGGTGAATTTCCGAATCTAATGATGATCGTAGGTATCTAATTAATCTCACTTTCAGATGTTCTTTGCTTACATTCTTTTTTTTTTTTTTTCCCTTGTTTCTTCAAATAGGTTTTGTGTATTCATATAACAAATATTTTTTCTTAAAAACAAGTATTTATAGTGCTCTTTTTGCTAATCATAACAGATCAAAATAAGGGTTTGTTTATCAGTCCTCGGTAGTATAGTGGTTAGTATCCCCGCCTGTCACACGGGATACCGGGGTTCAATTCCCCGTCGGGGAGTGAATTCGTTTTATATAAATAAATTCTTTATTGCTGATAAGTACAGAACATGTACTAGAGACAATAATACTCATCACGGCGACATGGCTAGGAGTTTTACATTATAATATTGAGATTAATTGGCAAAACATTTTTTATCATTACATGGAAATTATTAGTTACACAAATTAAACATGTAAAAATGAAATTATAATAATGAAAATATGAGGACTGAACGTCATATGGAGGAAGTTATCCCAGTTCCACCGATGTAATCCACTCGAGGAGCATGTGCCGGTATTTGTAGTCGGTAGCCATTTTTTGTATTTGTAGTCGGTAGCCATTTTTTGTAGGTCAACTCCAAGACGGAGCAGTGCCTGAATTTTGGGGAGTGCCTGGGCAGGTAGGAACCGACTACACAGTTTCAGCCGGTTGTATTTGAGGGTTAGTGTGGGCTCTGACCTCAAGAATGGCAGAGGATTGTGCCACTGACAGAAATCCCAGATGTTTGGGACGTTTATTACTCCTGTGTACATTTTTACTGAGGTCATTAAACGCCTGCTGTCAATTAACCTCGGAAGCCTGGGTACATTTAGCTGTTCAGCCATGTCAGTTGTTCTCAATTGAGGGGGTCGGCGATGCTTATTTGTGGCCCATTTCAGGGTCCAGTATTCACACGAGAACACCGGTTTTTGAAGAGAGGGCGACGCAGATGCCCAGATCTCAGCTGCATATAAAATAGCCGGATAAACAGTGGCTTGAAGATATCTGGTAGTGGTTGCGGCATCACTGGAATGAAGTAGGTGTTGTTTCGCTCTCCAGCGTAGGGTGTTAAATCGCTTCCGGAGGTATTCCGTGTGAACATTAAATTTCAGCTTCGGATCAAAATAGACACCGAGATCCTTATGGCAGGTAACTACTGGGATGAGAGTACCTAAAACTGAAGGTTGAATTATTGTTGGTTGGTGTTTCAATGAGTATATCATTATTGCAGATTTTGAAGGGTTAAGGTTTAATCCAAACATCTTCAAGTAAGTTGAAAGGTCGGTCAAATTCTCTGTGATGGAAGACGTAATTGCCATTGGGTTTGCAGACGGTGGGATTAAGGTCAGAAACTTTATATCGTTGGCATATATCATAGCATCATCACGAAGACGCATGAAAGGAATCAGAATGGCTGAGAAGAGAAGGCCAGACAGGACACCACCTTGTGGGACTCCTGCATTGATTTTACTTGTAAAGTGGGTCTTCTTCAAAGTGAGGTGGACACGTCTATTCCTCAATAAGGAGGTGAGGAAAGCTAGTAGGTCTCCATTAATCCTGAAGAAGAATTGCAGAAGACTGAGAAGAGCTGTGACGTCTAGACTGTCAAAAGCAGCTTCAATATCGGCGTACACTATAGCTAATTCAGATTTATTTTCGAAGGCTTGAAGAACTGATATCTGTGCGGCCATGAGGTTTGTTATGGTGGATCTATTTTCGACTGCGAAATGGAACTGTTTCAGCTTCTGTGGCATCAGCTGTTTATTTAATGCTGGAAGGAATGCCTTTTCTAGAAGTTTCAGGAGGGTGGAAGAAGTTGAGATTGGTCTGAAATCTTTTAGGCTTGTTGGTGCTTTAACCTTAGGTAGTGGCCTCACAGAGTATTCATTCCATTGAGCAGGGAAAACTCGTGTGGAAAGAACTGAGTTGTAGATTGAGAGTAATGCATCTAGGATATAGGGGCTAAGGCATTTAATTATGAAATGAGGTATCTTATCACAGCCTGCGGTACTAGATGGACGCAGGGAGTTAATTGCATATATCAGTTGCTGTCTTGTGATGGAAATTATGGAGAGGTCATCAGTAGCAGCAAATTGAGAGTTTTGGAGAGGGATTTCAGCAGAAGTGGACTTGGTTTTGAATCTTGAAATGTAGTCCATCCAGTTATCTAGATCAAGATTTGAACTAATGCAACTGTGTCTTGATGAGTATGGCGCTTTTCCTTTAGACAAGGTAGTATCGGTGTATCTCTTTATTGCTGATGCCTTGAGTCTGTTGAACATAGCTCTTGCTCTGGAGTTCTGGAGTATAAAGGTAATTTAATGCAAGTTTACTTGATGTACTACTTCTGAATAAAGTACTGATTATAATTCAGAGCAATCAGTTATTTTGCTTTCTACATTTTCTAGAGCTTTTTTTCAAGTAATAAATAAATTGATTTTGTGTTTATACTCCGGGACAACAAACAGCACTGTATTCAGAAGTCCGCTTCTCTTATCACAGCAGAGCAAATAACAGTCATAATCCAAGTCATAATTCAAAAGACAAAATAGCAATTATAATCAAATTTCTTTCTAATCACTTGTAAGACCAGATTTCGATATTCGACCTTGAATAATTTAGTTCGTCTTCTACCTCTTGTTTTTTTAAAATTTAGTTTTAAATGTGAGGAATTTTGACTTCTATCTTTTATATTTTGATAAAATTTTAAATATGAGAAAAGGGGGGGGGGGTTAATGTTGGTATAAGATGAATTTCTAAATTTAATTATGATCATACTTCAAGGTATCTAATTAATCTCTCTTTCAGCTGTTCTTTGCCTACATTCATTTTTTCCTCCTTGTTTCTTCAAATAAATTTTGTGAATTCGTATAACAAATATTTTTTCTTAAAAACAAGTGTTTTTAGTACTCTTTTTGTAATCAGAACAGATCAAAATAAGGGTTTGTTTATCAGTCCTCGGTAGTATAGTGGTTAGTATCCCCGCCTGTCACGCGGGAGACCGGGGTTCGATTCCCCGCCGGGGAGTGTGTTTCTTTTAAGCAGCATATAATATGTATCAGCTGATTTATATCAAATTAAAATAAATGAAGTACTGGTTATAATTCAGAGCAATTAAGTATTTTGCTGTTTATTTTTTGTATTTTTCAAGTACACTTCTTTTATCACAGCAGACAAAATAACAGTCATAATACAAGATTCGAGGAGGATACTAATGGTGGTTGGTATCCTCCTAGAATTTTGAGGGGGATACTAATGGTGTATTATCTTTAAAAAAATCTACCTCTTATTTTTCAATTAAAATTTTTGATGGGAAAGAATTAATGCCAATTTTAGGCGAACTTCTAGATGTAATGCTGATTATGCTTCAAAGAATCTAATTAATGTTGCTTTTAACTGCTCTCTGCTTTTCAACTTACTTTTTTTCTTTTCTTTTTTCAATTAGGCTTTGCGTGTTCGTATAACAACTTTTTAAAAGTACAAGTTTCCGCTTATCACAAGAGACTAAAATAAAGAGCTTTTTCTTCTGTCTGTCCTTATCTCTGTGGTTTCGATGATTAAATTCTAACTATGGCGATAACTTAAGCTGAACTAATTTCTAATTTTAATATTGCGATTATTAAAAATGTTCAACTAATTTTAATTTCATTCAATCCCTACATTTAGCCTTTCCAATTGTTTTTATGCATACGGCACTGGGTTCCTAACCTGTTTTCACACACGACGCCGACAGTTAACTTGCGTAATTTAGATCTATAAAAGTGTCAATGGCGATTCTCCTACAGACAAAAAAAATATAATAAAAAAATACGAAACTATAATAAAATACAGGATGTTTCAAAAGTAATAATCAATATTTTAAAGTGAATTGTACAGACTACAATGTGCAAAAAAGGCCTAGTAAACATGGGTCCTTAAAGACGCGGAGCAAGAAGGAAAAAACAAGATACAAAAAAAAAAGGAAAGGAGGAAAAAAGAGCGAAATATGAAAAGACGGAATGCGAGTTGGAAGAAAAAGGAAAAGAGGAGAATTTTAGAGAATAATAAAGAAGATGAAATGATTTTAAAGACAGACAAGACGGAAAATTATAAAATTTTGCATTTAAGTGACAAATGGGATGATGATAGTAACAGTAAGCGGGGTGGCTCACTGATTAGCTGGAATTTGTAGTGATTTATGTGGAAATAAAAGGAAGAAGAATGAATACTGTGCCACAAAGTGTTCATACTGGTTCTCTGCCATACTACTGCTACTTTCTAGCCTCCGGACGTGTGTGATTTATCAATGTCTCTCCCGTGTCCCCTTTTTATGTACTTTTCGTATCCCCGAGCAGATCGTGACAATGCCATCCCAGCGACAATACGATTGCGGCCAGTAGGTCACGAAAAAGCGTCTTCCTCTCAGGCGTCCGCCCCTCGATCTAATTTTTAACGTATTGTAAAACTGTAACTGATGGGTTTGTTGAAACATATGCTTTTACAGTGAAGTTGCGTGTATGTGGTGCGAGCTCCTGCTGTTCTTGGAGACCAGTGTGGCCCTCTTTTGTGGATTACCAGCAGAGAGGAGGTAGGTAGTTTTTGAGAGCTCAAAAGTAGTGCAGAGAAATGATAATTGCAAAAAAGCAAATTAAATAGAGGCAAAACCAACTGGAAACTGCTTTAAATAAGTCGCAAGAGGAAAATGAGTCTCATAGGCGACGTTTTCCTATTTCCCGACCAAACTCCAACTGCGCAGGTTTCAGTTCTCAAGGTGAATATCGAGATCCTGTTACTGTATTTTTATCAACTGCGTATGCTTCACATATTCTAGTTACTGTAAATATTTTACGCTTTACATTTTATTTATGGGCATTTTCAGTTAATCAATCACTGTTGTTATTCGAACAAGTTAGTATTTTCCGTAATCTGAGGCTTTCAGCCCTAAAACCCTTTTAGTCACTGTTGTTATTAAAAACTATACCAGCCTATTCTCTCTCTCTCTGTGTTCCATTGTCTTTCTCCCCCCCCCCTTATTTTTTCTTGATATTTTCTCTTTCTTCTTCTTTCCACTCTTCTTTCTTCCGCCCCCTTTTCTCTCTTGTTCTGTCTTCATGTCCCTCTTTCTTTTTGTCCCCTCTTTTTTTCTTTCTCTCCCCTCTTCTTTTCCTTCTTTCCTCTCTCCCTCTTTTCCTTCTTTCTCTCCCTCTTTTCCTCCTCTTCCTTTCTCGTTTGTGTCCCTCTTTCTGTCCCTTATTTTCTCTCGCTATCTCTTATTTTTTTCTTTCTTCTTCTTCTTCCCACTCCTCTTTCTACCCCTCTCATCCTATCTTTTTGTCCCCGCTTTTTTCTTTCTCTTTTTCTTTCCTCGTCCTCTCTCTCTCTCTCTCTCTCTCTCTCTCTCTCTCTCTCTCTCTCTCTCTCTCTCTCTCTCTCTCGTTCTCTCTGAGTGTCCCTTTCTATCCCTTCTTTTCCTTTCTCTCTTCTTTCTGGTCCCTCTTCCTTTCTTTCCTTCTTTTTCTCTCTCTTTTCTTCTTCCATTCCTTCCTTCTTTCACTCCCTCTTTTGCTTTTTCTTTACTCCTCCTCCTCTTTCTTTCTCGCCAGCCTCCTGGTATA
This sequence comes from Mastigoproctus giganteus, assembly GCF_048544385.1. Taxonomy (NCBI): domain Eukaryota; kingdom Metazoa; phylum Arthropoda; class Arachnida; order Uropygi; family Thelyphonidae; genus Mastigoproctus; species Mastigoproctus giganteus. Next base: position 53,162,637 of record NC_143580.1, on the reverse strand, counting down.
GATCACAGTAACGACCTACAAGAGGAGTCTGCACGAACACTCTGTAAGAGAATTTCAAATTAAACACCCAATGAACTGCTACCTCCACATGACTGATATTCAGATGAACTACAAAAGATTTAAACAGTGAATGACTGTTTTTTAAGCTTTTTGCAAGGTATAGTTATTGATGATGTTCACAGTATCGAAATAGAAAAATAACATAAAATAGCAGTGACAAAAAATCGCAATATATTTGGCAAAAAAAAACAAAAATGTTCATGAGTCCGCACTTCCAACGATGTGACGTTCAATCAGTTGAAAAGAACACTGACACCGTACAGGAACCAGGATTGCATGCGCTAACACTGTGCATGCAATCCTGGCTGTGGATAGCATTGCTGTTCTCCAACACCCTTTGGAAAGTGGACCTAACATTATCTGTAAATCTAACAACTTTCATATTATCTATCGAAGACTTGATCTACCTTTTCCTATGCTGTTATCCAATCGTATGTCCCCCCCCCCCAATTAAGACTGAATGACAACAAAGGCGATATCAACTAGGACTTTAACATACTGAAATAACCAAAAACTCAATCCTTAATTTACTGTTTGTGTAATTTTTTGGATTTTTTAAAAAACTTAAAAGTCTGTCATAGCAGAATATGTTATTAATGTCACCACCGCCGCTGGATCTGAGCAGTTCATTTTGGAAAAGAAATCAGAAAAAGAAAAGGCTTAAAAATTAAAACTCAGACTACGATGGGTAGCGAGAGAAAGAGAGAGCAGTTTAAATAAATAAGAAGAAAGGGGAAAAGTGTGTGGGTATGTGAAGGTAATTCAAGGTATAGGATCAAAACTGGCTAAATAAATGTAGATTGATGGGTAGAATGATACAGATGACCAGAAAGTTGTTAGTTGTTTATATAGTTCATATCTAAGACTAAAATTTGCTGTACGTGTTATTTGTGTACAAGTGTCTGTTACCGGGCCGATTTGTTATGAGGAGTTGAAAAACCTGAGATAACTCAAGGTGGAAAACCTTACTTCCTCCTCCTGAGACCGGCTAACTACTTACCCGATTAAAGAGGCTTTAAAAATTCTTCCAAAATGTCAAGAAAGAGAGAGAGAGAGAGAGAGAGAGAGACTTCATAGCAGATAAGTACTTGATGCAGCCGAGTGATCTACGCGAGTGTGTAGCACATGCGCTTAAGTTAATCGTAATTTCGCAACAATCATCGAAACGGATGTGTGTGGGTGTGCCGGTAGCAGCACTGTATTACTAATAAATAACAAAATACTTAATAGCTAAGAAGTATAACTAATATTGTTTATTAGTAAACGCTGAGAAGACAGCCAGGAACAGCTTTCCTGGATTATGAAGATCTATATCTCCTTTGCCGGAATAACCTTCCGAGGTCTTATTGTAAGAAACAATGAAGGAGGTGACTAGCAATGATCAACGTATAAGCAAGGCTTTCTTGCATCATTTGCCACTACTAATGCTAATACTGTACTGTACTGTCAGCTTAGAGCGCATTGCGACTGGGTGATGGATTCCCAGATGAGACCAATCGATTCTATAATCAGGACCCGAAATGGAAAATTTCGGGTCCTGATTATCCAGAAAAACAAAACAGAAGCCAGTTAATAGGTATATAAAGTTAAAAAAAAAAAAAAAGAAGTAAACTGCAGCCATTATCAACCCACTGCAGGATGGAAGCCTCCTCAACAATTCATGCTGAGGGAAATGGACCATAATCTTCCACGCTGCTCCAGTACGGTTTGGCAGATCGACCGTATTTAGCAGTCAGGGGCTTGAATCCAGGTCTACTCAAAGAGCGTGTGCTACTGCATTCTCGCCTGACCACTCGGCTACGGAGGCCGTTAATAAGTATATACAACATTATTAATGCGTATTAGGAATTGGAACGGCATTCTGTCGTCCATTCCGATCCCTGCACAGGATAAAATCATGAAATATTCTTCTTTGGTAAATTAGTATTAACTACTGTGATAGGTGCAATATGGTTTAAGTAGCCTTTGCACCAGAAAAATCCAAGCACAACAACAACAACATCTTCTTTCGTTGTCAAAAAAAAAAAAAAAAAAAAAAAAAAAATAGCATAGACTAGTATTTCTCAAACGTCTTCGGAGGACAAAAGACCGTGCAAACCATATTCACCCTTTCCCACTTGACACCGCAAAAAACTTACCAATCCATACCGCTACGTATCAGTAACTTGCATTTGGACAGACCTGCAAATAACCTGAAGAATCATCGCAGCCTACCAGCGATTTGTGACAGGGCCGGAACGAGCTATTTCCGCGTCCTAGGCAGCCATTCGGAAATAAATCACCTCCGCCCCACAACTAACTAAGTAAACACGTGAGTCACCAACCTGTAAACGGAGATGGCAATAATCCCATTAACAATGATGTGTGATAGAGGTATGCTTATAACAACCTAAGATATACAACACGTGTTACGTATCAGTTTACACATGTATATCATTGTACGTATTTTAAAACATAGTTATTAATATATTACATGCATAGTTTCATATTTTTGTGGTCTGTGCCTTGAACTTCAAATATAGCATAACAGTGGTGCTAACCGTACATTAGAAACGTTACCGTGACAATTGTCACAGCTTTTGTACTCACAAATGGTTAATAACAGATAAAACAACTGAAATTCCACTTTTAGCGTTAGCATTAGTAGAGGTATATGATGCAAGAAAGCAAGCGTATGCAGCATCAGTCCAAAAAAAAAAAATAAATAATAATAAAATAATAACATTAAATAAATAAAATCCCATTTCATCCATCCATCCAGTTCTTCACTGAATCTATTCAACCTATTTATTCAACCTTCCACAACTACCGCTGGAAGTTTTTTCCAGAAATAAACTACCGCTGGGTAAAGGAAAATGTCTACACATCTGTTCTACAACTGTCTTTCCTCAATTGGAATTTGTGTCCCGTCAGGTTCGTAATCTGAGCAAGAGGAAGAATCCCATCAGCACTGAGCCTGCTCAAACCATTCAAGGCCTTAGACACCTCAATCACATCACCTCGTAGGTGGCTAGTCTCCAGAAGCTGCAATTTGCAGAACTTAGCCTTTCTTGGTAAGAGCACCCCTTCGTTCCCCCCCTCACCAATCTTGTTGCCCTTCTCTGTACTCGTTCTAACAACACTACATCCTTCCTGAAATGAGGCCTCCAGATCTGTACACAATACTCAAAATGCGACCTAACCACTGCCTTATTCAAAGAGATAATCACCTCCTTTCCCTACTAGCAAAATTCCTGTATACCATTGACAAGACCCCATGATCTGCTCTGGCAGCTTGTCTACACTGCTCAGAAAACTTCATATATAACTGCACAATTACCCCGAGGTATTTTTTAATTTTCTTCCACCCTGAGTGTAGTACCACACAGTTGCTACGTTTCTCTGGGATTACTACTACCCACATGCAGTACGTTGCATTTATCAATGTTAAACTTCAGTTGTCACTTCTCAGCCCATCTGCCCAACTTTTGTAGATCCTGCTGCATTAGCACACTGCCATTACTGTCATTAACAACCTGTCAACCTTTGTACCACCTGCAAACTTCGACATTAGGCCTGATATACCTTCATCAATATCAGTGATAAATATACAAAAGAACGATGGGCCCAACACCGAACGTTCGGTGACTCCACTAATAACATTAGTCCACAAAGAGCAGTGTCCATTGATTACCACTCTCTGTCTTCTCCCACTAAACCATCCTTTTATCTATTGTAGCAACTTGCCCTTAATGCCATACTGCTCCAATTTGTACAGTAGTCTTTCCATGTGCAACAGAATCAAACTGTTTCCTGAAATCGAAGTATATGATAAATAAAAATTATTTTTTGCATCCAGTTCCTTTGTGACCACATCATACTATCCGATCAAACTGGTCAGACAAATCTTCCCCTTAACAAACCCATGCTGTATCGGAATTATTACTGAAGTTTTTTCCAGATTATCCTACAATGCTTCTTTAACCAGTTACACCATTATTTTCACCGGAACAAAAGTTAAACTAACAGGTCTCTAATTACTCGTGTCGCCCTTTGTGAATTGGGGATACATTTGCACATCTCCGTGGGGACTTCTCCTGGGTCCAAGGGTGCTCTCATAATTATGGCTAAGGGTTTGCTTACTTCCTTTGCTGCCTCCTTTAATACAACTGGACAGATTTCATCTACCCCAGGTGCCTTTGTTATGTTTAACTTCAACGATTCTCCTCCACTTTGCTCTCAATTATTATAAAATCATTTCTGGCATATTGCCATAAATGATTCAACTTGAGGGAATAGTTAATTTAGCGCAGGTAATTAGGAACGTTAGTGAGCTCGTGACATCGATTCTGTAGGACGAACATTTATTCGTTAACCTATATTAAATTTATTTTATAAAAATATATTTTTTATATTTTTTATTACAAGCCCTTAGCATAAAATCCCTTTACGTAGCAAAAACATTTGTTGTAGCCAGGCCTGGATCATTAAACGAAAGGTTATTGATTCCCAGTATCTTCCGGATCAGCCCCTAGGTGGCATGCGACACATTTAAAATGTACTATGTGACAAGCTTCAGGAAAACGTTGACCACTCCTGACCTAAATCATAAATACTCAGTCACTATAAGAAGAGAGGAAAAGAAGAGTGAAGCAGAGCCATATCAAAAGAGGTGCGACCGACGCGCAGGCACAGAGCGAATTTTACAAGATTGTGAAAATATAATTTGTATGGGATTTGTTAATGGGATAAAAAATTTGATCTGCATTCGAGAACCATAATCGAGAATTATGATCGAAATTAAGAAATCGTCTGGAAAAAAAAAAAAAAAACCACAGTGGACGGATTAGATCTGATGTTATCCATGTACTGTATATAGGTTTGAATGAATGAAGCTATCGGCCGAGTTCCCATCAACTTAATTTGCATCAACTACTCCATCAACCCAATTTACAAATAATCGAATTATTAATCATTCGATTATGTCCATCACTAATCTGCATAAAGAGACAAAATGTGATTCAGCTAGCCTGAGGAGAAGTAAATGAAAATAACAAAAGAGGGAAAAAAATGTAAAGAAAACGCTGTAAGAAACAGAAATTATTTTTTAATTTAAATACTTGTCTTTTATCATAATTAAAGTCCCAAGATAGTGGAAAATTAAGATCGTTTTATTCTCATTTGATTAGGCTCAATTCTGATCCTAACAATTTCGATATCACAAACAAATGGAATTAAAATGTATACGATCAACTATGAATGATATTTTTCCTCATGTTTAAGTCTGCGGCTAATTTCGCTGGATCCTTATCTATACTCAAGAATTTTAGGGCCTACTTCGCGAACTGCAACTTTGAGTACCGCTTATGAAATTTTGCTTTCAGATTCACATGGTTCTTGGAATGATATTGGATTGGAAATTTAATAAGATGTTTAATTTTGAAAGAAAGTACCAATTTCTTTGGTGGTATTGTATATTCATTAGAATTCAATTTTGATTTTTCAATTATTCCAGATCAGTCTCAGGAACGCTATTCCTAGATGTCGTCACAACAATAAATTGAGGTGAGTTTAGGCTAAACATTAAGCCTTGCAATAAATCTATTCGAAATATTAAATTTTTGAAATATAGTGGTCTTTACAAGTTTTTTTTGCTGTATTTTATTTATCAAAATTAATAAAAACATCTTAAATATAAAGTTACGTAATTAAAAAAAAATATATACAGTATATATATGCGTTACTCGTACTTCTATAGCAAGTTACACAAATACAGAAGAAAATTTCAAACGTTTTCCAACCGATATGCGCACAATGTTGACTTGAATAAAAAAAAAAACATTTAATTATATTTTAATGCATATTTTTGTTATTCTACTTATGCAAATCTATGAAGTTATTACATAGGTATAACTTTAAAATTATGAAAAAGTAAGAAAATTTTCTATAGCCAGCAGGATTTAAACTACTTAGTAAATGAAATTGTCTTAATGTTCAAACAAAATGAACTTTTACCTTAAGTTGCCTTGGTATCGTACTATATTTGAACAAACTGCAATTGAACTCTAGAAACAACGACCTATCTAATGAGGACCAGTTATGTTGAAACTGATTGTCACCTAGCATTTGTTCAACTTTCATATATGAGAATTGGAAAATTATACTTTTGGCAATGCCATTCATTAAACAGCAATGCACTATGAAAATGCATGGTAAAGGCAGAGTTGGTTCCATTGTGCGCATAGAGATAATTACAAAGCCAGCCACAAAAGCACAAGAGTGAATGAGAAAATCAGACTACGTTTCATAATTTTGGAAAAGCTAAAATATTATTAACCATTTTATAATTTCGAAATCAGCACAACTTTCTTTCTTTTTCTTTTTTTTTTTTTTTTGTTAGAGATAACATTGGATTATTGGAACTCTGTTGTATATAATTTATTATTATTATTATTATTATTATTATTATTATTATTATTAAATAATAGGAATAATGACCGGTACAAGAGCTCTAGTAATTTGAAGTTTGCAGTGTATTGTACAAAGATGTTAAAAGACTAAATACAGTATATGCTAAAATACTGATACATAATTCCCAACAATATTACTGGTTCCCAACATGTGTGCCCGGCACTGCGGTCTGCCACAACCTTAAAGCGTACCTGGCGATTAGGGGGAAACTCCACTGAGTACAATGGCAATCACACTTTAGGTGTACCGCGAATGTAGCGTCTTTTAATCAAAGTGGCCTCCAGTGCCCAAAGGTTAGGAACTACTGCACTTCTCACTATAAAACTTCAAAATTTTAAATATAAATTCAAAATAGTACGTATCAAAAATACACCATACTTTCTCTGTACAGAGGCGCCTCCGTAGCCAGGTGGGCAGGAGCAGCACATGCTTCTTGATTAGACCGGGGTTCGAGCCCGTGAGCCACCAAATACGGAGGATGCGGAAAGGTCAGGGAATGACCACCGCATATCCCAGGAGCAATATGGCCTTATCTGCTAATGCGCCTAAAAACCAAATAACAATATCTCTGTACGGCATTTAATTACTGCTAAACACAATTCCATTTCATCAGTTTATTTTTACTATTTATTATTAATTTTTGCTTTATACATACAGATCACTAAAGCTTATACTCTCTCTCTCTCTCTCTCTCTCTCTCTCTCTCTCTCTCTCTCTCTCTCTCATCTTTACAGTTAATTCCATGAGATAACCATGGAATTATTATAAATCAACTAAAATTCGTTCGCTTTAATGCGAGTCTCACAGGAATTCTATTTGATTTATTTTGCTGAATTTTATTGAAAGCAGCAAAGCGTACTAATTTTGTTTGATTTCAACTACTGAGCCGAAATATTTCCCTGCAATCCTATAAGTATTGTACAAACTAGCTTATACTACAGATCTATTGTATTTAATCATACAATATTAACGCTAATTTTTGGCACTGATCTAAATGAAATTAGCCGAACAGTGCCTTTCCTTTGAAGTTCGTACGTAATTCTAATATTGGAAACTTTTGTGAGTTTTTTCTCCTTTTCCTTTTTTTTTCTTTTCTTTTTTTTTTTTTTTTTTTTTTTGCGGTAAGCCTTATCATTCTTTGTTATTCCTTTTACAATACACATGTACCAGCTTTATAGCACCATATCAAGAACCCCATTCAATTTTTAAAAACATTAAATATTTTATAGATTTTATAAACAATATTTTTTTTTACAATTGCTGTGATTAATGAAATTGTAAAAAAACGATTGCATTAATTATAAAAAAATTAATTAATTAATCATCATTATAATTAATGCAAACTCAACAAAATTAAGACGGCCAAAGAAACGTTAAAATATACTCCCTGTGAGGATCGAACTCGCCTTCGCTACTGATGAACCTGAATGGCAGCTCTCTTAAACTGCTTAAACTATTTAAAAATAAATGAATTATATTTTAATACAAATCACTTTTTATCAAAAGTTATAGCCAGAGTCAGATTTGACAATGTTTAACAGTGATTAGCAATCGTCCAGGACCTTGCACTTCGCCTGATGTTAATAATTCATCAGTTTACTTAATTCACAAAAGAATGACTGAACACCGGTATATTTATAGTTTTATAACAATAAAATGATCAGTAAATAATAAAAATATTTTATTTAATATTTTTAGGGATTCAGCAAACTATTTTCTCCCATGGGTACCCCACCAAAAAGTGGCGAAATTACCATACCGCTGGCGATAGGGGGAGGAAGCCAAGCGATCTGAAGGCCAGTTTTGAATGATTTTTAACGATCATTGGTGGCTGTTCGACAATCTGCGAGAGAACCCAGAATGTACGGCTTTACTTGTCGCGAAACCTTAACTGGGTCCTGGTTACTCTCTAATCTACGAGCTTTCCGCACAATTGGTATAACGGATCCTCGCTTCGAGGCTTTTCGTCAGACCTGGAGCCCTGGGTTCAGGACCCACATCAGCGCCGTCGTGCTGTTATTCCTTCACATAGCGCTTTCTTATGAAAGCTTAGAGCAAGTGAGTTTTTTTTAACAGAAATGATATCTAAATATACTTTTTGTAAGAATACACAGTTTAAGAAAACATCAGCCAGTTGCCTCAGTAGCGCAGTAGGTAGCGCGTCAGTCTCATAATCTGAAGGTCGTGAGTTCGATCCTCACCTGGGGCACAGAGTCACTTTTTATGCAGTTTTGTTGTTGTTATACTTGTTATGACTGGGGAGTTTCAATATAAGTATGCTTGGAAAACTATAATCGCTGCTATGTAAATGAATCGGTTTATTTTATGGGATAAATATTACTCCACTATATTTCGCTGTTAACGAATCGGAAAGAGATTACAGCCGCATAAGGATATCATTTGAATGCAAAAACAAAACGACAACCTTAAATGAAGTTAGTCCTGTTAACAAATTGGAACGTTATATACATAAAGGAAATGATAATCGTTTAAAATAAATAAACCTGCACCAAATTATTATATTTCCCCCATATGCCTTTATTAAAATATCGGAAATCGTTATGATTCACTAAAAGTTTCTGTTTCGGCATTCAAATAGCATCCCTGTCCGATTCTTAAGAAGTATTTCCCCCAAATGACCTTGTATAAAAATCGGAAAGGTGAAATATTCATCTAGTATTTTTCTTCATATTCTTACACATTCACAACAACCGAATTAAATTATTATAAATGGATCTAGATAAATTCGAATAGTGCCACACTATTTCATTATGTGAACTTAGCGTGAACCACAGCGTAAAACGGTTGTGTTTTAACTCTTAGTGACTACTTCCATAAGGTAGTCATCATCATCAGTCATCGTTCCACAGGTCGACGTAAGAAGCCTCGTAATTGAGGCTTTTTTTTTTTTTTTTTCTGCTGAAGGCAATAAATTTTAGCTGCCGATCTGCCAAACCTGTCGCAGTCAAGTCCATAAGCTAGTAGTTGTAACAATAACGTGAGGCGCATTGATACAATCCAGTTATGAAAAGTATCCTTTTTTTATACTGTATATCATTACTACTTCCGGGTTTTTAACTTCCGTTCTATACAGCCCTGGAATTCGCAAAGGGAGCCTAACATTTCCAATTTCCGTTTCTCAGAATCTTGGGGTTCTGCAAATAATCAGAACTTATAATTATTTACACACGTAAGTTAATGTAAATACACTGTATATGAGTAATTTATTTCATTTATAAAAAGCTTAAGGATACGCTGGTTGCCTCTGTGGTAGCGTGTTGGTCAATCTACGATTAGCGAGTTCGATTCCTGCAGCCGAGAGGAGAGGGGCGCGAGTGCTAGCGCACGCTCTGATTGCCAAATACTATTAACATTTGTATTGACTGATTTATTGTAAACTCCACTGACCTGGTGGTCGTGCCGGAGTATAAACAAGAATACTTAAGTACTTCTTTCTTGATGTCTCCAGTTCGATTTACTTATGTTATTTCGAAATCAGCACAACTTTCTTATTTTTCATCTTGTGCTTTTTAACAACTATACAAAGCCAACCGTAGAGTATTAAGACTGTTCGCTCTCAACCCATTCCCAGTGGTAAACCTGACGGTATGGTAGTTTCGCTAGGGTTTAGGGTATAAAAAAAATCAGGCCTTTTCCACAAGTTA